>NC_057796.1:17693057-17915435 GCF_018294505.1 Triticum aestivum
GTCGGCGATCGTCTGAAACTGACTATTATAAAACTTGTCAATTTTGCATGATGTTTGCCACTAATCCATTGCTCATATGCATATGATTCCTTGTTGTGATTAGGTCTATGTTTGCCTCTAATCCATCTCTCATGGTTGTATATTAATTGCCATGTTGCAATATTTGCAGAAACTATGGACAGAGACTTAGAAAAATAAGAGTTGTTGGTGGATATAATCCGTGACGGTGGTGATATCACCTTGTTGTTTGTCAACGACACCGATGGCGAGGAAAGAGAGGATGACGGCTCCGATGATCGAATGGCGGAGGGAGGAGATCATGATGTTGGAGATATGCCCTAGAGGCAGTCATGTATGATGATATTTCCTATGTGTTTATGAATAAACATAGTCCTTGGACATTATCAATGATGTATATCAGCAAGTACGTGACTTGTTTGTGGGACTATGAATTGTATGATTACTGTCCTAAAAGGTCCCTAGTCGAAAGGTATGTGTGGACGCGCAGCTGAATAGGATAGCATATGACATGGTTGATGGCTTGGTCTCACTAGCCATGAAGCATTGGATGCTAACCGGATAATATGGACTCGGAAGGATCTTGTCGGATTCGACGTAGTCGGATCCGAGTTGAGATAAGGTCCGAGTCGGACAGACCCAACTATGAGACGCATCGATATGTCATTTGTGAGTCTCTAGTGCAACATACGTTCTATGTCTTAAGACCTGAGCTGGCGGATGTACTCGGGATGGTGACAGACTTGCTTTGGGCCGACCAAACGCTACTCCGTAACTGGGTAGTTACAAAAGTAGGTTTCGGGTTTGTCTAGACCCATGCTGCGAGACGTGGTCGAGCAAGATGGGATTTGCCCCTCCGATCAAGAAAGATATACTCTGGGCCCCTCGTGTGATCCGACAAGGATAAGCATGGTCTACTTGGTGTTCGGCATGCCTTGCTAGAGGCCGCTACCAACCGTGCAGTTCAGAGGTTATCCGAACTGCGACCAAGCCGACTCGAACCTAAGGGGTCGCACGCTTAAGGGAAGGAACCTGTGAGGCCGGATCGGACTCCATGAGTCAGATGTGATCCTACTCGGACTCGGATCCCGGCCGAACAGATTTTGGGCTTTAGGGTCCATGCGAGGCCCTAGTGTCGAGCCTGCGACGGACGCCTATATAAAGTGAAGGTGCGGCACACTCATCTGGTTGATCGCTTCGGCGGTGTCAGTAGGGTTTGCATGTGTTACGAATAGACACCTCCACTCGCCGCCGACTGTGTGATCGGACCTAGCAGTTCGCCGCACGGTGTTCCTCCTGCACGCACGGATACCGTTAGAGGCGGGGCACCTGTGCCGCTCCGGCGAACTTGTACGTGGGATCGGACGACCGGCTGTTCGAGGGAGATCAGAGGAGGAGGAGACGAACCACGTGGACGCGCTGCCCCAACTCTTCTTGCGCTGGACGGCACTGCGCGTCTAGTGGTAACGATCTGTGATCCATTCCCGTAGCATGTTCCTGGTTGTTCTGCGCATAGGAAAATTTTAATTTGTAGTCGACGCACCCTACGGTAGAACCCAACACATGACAGCTCCTGTGATCGAATGGAGGAGGGAGGAGATCATGACGGCTCTGCCGGTGTTGGAGCCTTAACTGTTGCAAAGTCTGGTGAGGCATATATATATATGTATTAATTAAGCCTCTCCTTACTAGATGGATTAATTGTTTGGTATGTACATATATTAACGCTTTTTCCTTGTTTTAGCCCTCCGGATCGAGCCAAACTTCTGTAAGGAGACGAGGCCCCAAGAAAAGGTTGGGCACTCATGAAAGGTTGACGATTGAAGTAGTCGCTCCAGATGGCGAACCGATTGCTCCCAAGCGGCAAAGACAAATTTGTACATCGGTGCGGAGTTGTTGTTAGGGACAGTGTCCCGATCAGCATCCAAGAATGGAATACGAAGAAGGACCCTGAAGTTTCTTATGTCGACGATAGACAGAAAGATGAGCTTTGGAACTCGCTGATGACAAATTTCAGCCTACCGCCAGAGGAGGATCCGAATAACCCAGTTATACAGTGACAAGTCAAATCGTGGGCTCTTAAGATGTGGCATAACTATTCAAGAACTGGAAGAAAAATTGAACAAGTTCGTCGACAAAGACGAGACTCCAGAATTCACCGGTCAATACGTGAAGATAAAATATCACTGGCCCGTATTTGTGGCATACAAGAGATCGGACAAAGCTAAGAAAAGGTCAGAGACAAATAAGCTAAATGCTGCAAAGAGGAAGTATCACCATGTTACGGCATCAGGTGGCTACAGCAAAGCCCGGCCTACGTGGGACAAAGGTGAGAACGACCTGCTTGCTAAAGGGGGCCAACCAGAGACATTGAATTGGCCCGATCGGGCAAGGACTTGGTTCTTCGGGGTTGGGGTAACTTTGGACCCAGAAACAGGGAAATGTGTGTACATGAAAGCTCAACTTGAAACACCCGTCAAAAAGATTCAGGAAGCAATCCAGGATGTGGAGGAAGGATGGTTCCATCCCGATAGAGAGAAGGACGAGTTGTCAAAGGCCCTCGGGAATCCTGAACACCCTGGACGAACACGAGGCACATCAGGCTCCATTCCCTGGAAGTATGGGTTTTCGGATAGCAGTGCCACTTATGGAAGCAGAGGGACAAAGAAGAAAGAGGAAGTAGACAAAATGCAGAAGATGGAAAAAAGATTAGCAAAACTATAGGAACTTGAGAGCCAGCGAGCTACCGACCCACCATCTCAGCGGCACAAAGATCCTTCATTTGATACTGCCGGCCATGAAGCTACCCCACCATCTCAGTGGAAAAGCAGCGTGGGTTCGACGGAGCTCGTTCATCCTGATATCACGGCTCCTCGCTACCCCTTGGATGGTGTCACGGAGAATGAACATTGTGTGCTAATGGCGAAATGCCATAACCTAACCTTGAAGGTGGCGGTCGGCTATGTCTGACCTCGTCGACCTGAGGGGCTGGAGCTTGACTACCCTATAGGTGAAGGGGATATTGTTCTGGAAAATGCCTTAAGGACTACATGTCTATGGAGAAAGGAGAACATCTTCCTTCCAAACTGGACGCCGCCTCAGTAGACTCAGCCGGAGGAGGCCCGTCAGAAGAATCCTCACAGTCCAGCTCTGCTATCTCCGTTTCTTCTGTCGTCTCCGGCGCATCAGCCGTCTCCGCCGCCTCGGCGAACTCCGATGGAGGAGGCCCCTCAGAAGAATCCTCCTCCACCTTAGTTGTCTCCGCCACGTCAGTGGACTCTGCCTCCTCTGCTGCCTCAGCAACGGCGGAAGAGAGGCACCGCCGCTCCGGCGGCTAGCAGTACAATAGGGAAGAAATTTAGAGCTGGTCCAAGCCCTAGGGCTCCTCCAAAGTTACCATATGAGAGGACTAACGAGGAAAAAAAGGACATCATGGTTGCTGAAGTGAAGGCCCATTTTGAATGGAAACCTCCACCTCCAAAGGAGAAAATAGATCCGGTGAAAGCGAAGCGCTCTCTTGATGCCCTTAGGTGCCCACCACCGCCTCCGCCGCAATCACACTATGACCGCTGTATTGAAAAGACATATGATGAAGTGTGGCGGCCGGGAAGTACTAGCTGTGCTGCAAGACAAATTGGGAAAACAATTCCCCAGCTCGGCGAACAGGAGAAGCAATTTTGCCCCCCTCTCAAGGTGTTTATCGATATCGCTAATCATCTAGGGCTAGCGCCCAGTACCACTCTTGGAGATTACATGGGCGATGATGTACATTTTCAAATGGCTGAGGTAGTAGCGCCCTTTAGATATGAGCACCTCTCATCAAACCTGATCAGCTCCCGCATCTACCAACGATGATGCGAAGATTGCATGACTGGTTCTTGGAAACCTGCAACAAGGATGGAACCGACAGTATCTTGTTGGGAATTAAAGATGAGCACGACTTCTTTGGAGTTGACCTGATGTACGTTGAATTTGTCGAATTATTTTAGTTATTCAATCAAGACACCATCGACAAAACTCTCGTGACTTTCCATTGGCTGTAAGTATTATTTCTGTAATTAAGTCTATAGCACAGCTCGTTCATTGTATGTATATATAATTATCCTCACTATATTATGCAGATTGAAGATCATCGAATGCAAAAGAGGACAAATCTGTGACATTGGGCTCATTAGCTTAAATACTGTAAATGAATTTACAGTACAAAACCGAGCCAAAGTTACTGAGGAAAACTTGCTAGACGTGTTCCTTTAACATCAAAACAAAAGGGAAATACTCTTTTCTTACATCTTGAAGTGAGTGTTACTGTCTTGTGCATATTCGGTTTCGCTTACTCAAGGTTAAGTGTAATTGATGAGTTATGCATGTGCAACTTCCACTTTATTCTGCTATCCATTAAGCTTGACGGGGGAGTAGTAACTGTCTTAAACTTGAGACGTAAAGAGCCTAAGCTCTGGGCGGACATGAGTGAAATGCTCCAAAAGTAAGTTCAATCATTATTCCACAATATCGGCAACTTTCGTTCATTTCCAGATATCAAGTAATCATTTTCTTTGTCGGGCAGGGTTTGGAAAAAGTTCACCAGAGTGGTTCCGGGTCGGAAGAAGGAGCTGCGATTTACACACCCCAAAGTAAGTAGTACTAGCTAGTTATGCGCATCTCTCATTGATTCTAGTTTCATCAATACCGTTATCATGCTTGATTATCAGTTTGATTGAACTCTATTCTCGTAAAGTGCTTGTGGCAGGCACCCAAGAATAATTTATATGGATACTACGTTTGCGAGTTCATTCGCTACTCGACCTATGAGCGGAGTTTATCCGACCAACAATTTAAAGTACGTAAACAGTATTCACAATTTTATGTTATTACCATCAATTGTGTTGAGTTTCATTCATATATATGTATTAACCCCCTTCTTTAAATTAGATCTAGGAGATGCGGGATCAACTCCTACCACATGATCGCATACGAGCAATTCAACAGGAATTGGCGGGATTCTTTGTTGACCACATCATACCTAAAGACGGAGAATACCATCAGGAATTGCAATGCGATTTTGGTGCTAGATGATGTCAGGGATCGTAAGAGATGTTATATTGTATATATGTAGTAGCGTCGAATAGATATACGAAAACTTGATGTTCGACCAAGCACGGAGAAAGAGAGGTCACTTCCCTCTATATATGTTCATGAGGATTTTGTGTAATGGTTTCTTCATTTCTATATGTAGTAGCTAACGTCGAGTTGAATGGAAAACATTAGATAAAAATGAAACCCTAAATGTAAAAGAATTGAAGGGTAAACACAAAAATAAAAGGGGGAACAGAATATAAAAACCCCTAAACCCCTCCTTTTAAAAAAACGAAAAATCAGCGCCTGGCAGCTGCTGACGCGTGGCTGCCTTTTAGTCCTGGTCGGTGTTACCAACCGGGACTAAAATTCCTCCTACCTGGGCGCCCCACGGCGCCCACGTGGAGTTCCTTTAGTCCCAGTTTGTAAGCCAACAAGACTAAAAGTGATGGGCATTAGTACCGATCGTTTTGTCCTGGTTGTAGAACCGGGACTAAATGCCCTATGCAACCGGGACTGATGCCCTATTTTCTACTAGTGTAACATCAGCCACACCAAGGTCTTTCATCTCAAAGTTTCGAATTGACCTCCATAATGACTTTGAGGTTAGTTCCGAATATCAGTGTGTCATCAACATACAAACACAGTATAACTCCTTCGCCCCCACCATGGCGATAGTATACACAATCGTGAACTTCATGAACAACGAAACCAACATATGTCATGGTTGTATTAAACTTCTCATGCCATTGCTTAGGTGCTTGTTTTAAGCCAGATAAAGATTTCAGCAACCTACACACCTTTCATTCCCGACCATCTATCACAAAGCCATCTGGTTGTTGCATGTAGATTTCCTCGTCTAGCTCTTCGTTCAGGAAATCTGTCTTAACATCTATCCGGTGGACGAGAAGACCATGAGAGGCTGCCAGCGAGAGTAACACTCGGATGGTGGTCAGTCTAGCCACAGGTGAATTATATTGAAGAAATCTTCCTCTTCTTTTTGGTCATAGCCCTTGGACACATGCCTAGCCTTATACTTTTCAATAGTACCATCGGGCCTAAGCTTCTTTTTGAACACCCATTTACATCCCAACGGTTTACATCCATAGGGACGTTTAGTGATCTCCCATCTCACGTTGGCCATGATGGAGTCCATCTTGCTACGGACTGCATTTCTTTAGTAGTCAGCTTCTGGTGAGGCATATACTTATGAAATAGAAGTGGGAGTATCATCCACGAGGTCCACGAAGAAATCATCACCAAAGTTCTTTGCAGTCCTTTGTCTCTTTCCCCTACCAAAGGTTTAATCATCGTCCTCCTCGGTATTTTCATCATGTGTTTGTTCATAATAATCCATAGAAATGGCAGGCTCAGGAGTCTCCTGAGATTCTTGTCTAGAAGTGCTTTGCATATCGCTCATATATAGGAAAAATATCCTCGAAGAATGTATTATCCTTAGACTCCATAATTATACCAATCTTCTGGTCAGGTACCTCAGATTTCACTACTAGAAATCTATAGCCAACGCTATTATTAGCGTATCCCAAATTAACACAGTCCATGGTCTTTGGTCCAAGCTTGCGTTTTTTTGGATTGACACATTGACTTTGCCAAACAGCCCCAAGTATGCAAGTACGAGAGTGTTGTCCTTCTCTTTGCCCATTTCTCATAGGGAGTGATCTCATTATCCTTCGTCGGAACTTTATTCACGAAATGACATAATGTTAATATAACCTCCCCCACCATGCCTTCGACAAGTCCGATGTATCTAACATGGCTTTAACGAAATCAGTTAGAGTACGGTTTTTTCGCTCGGCAACCCCGTTTGACTAGGGTGAATAGGGATGCGTCCTCACATGAATAATACCGTGTTAATGTGACCGAACTTGTTTAATTTTCTTTTCAAGTTAATTCTCAACTTCTACCTTATAGATTTTAAAGAAGTGTAGAGCCTCATCTTTAGTATTTAATAGATACACATAGCAATATCTAGTGGAATCATCTACCAATGTCATGAAGTATTTCTTTCCACCTTTAGTCAACACACCATTCATCTCACAAAGATCAGAAGGTTGCTTAGCTTGCACACACGAAAGGCACTTAGAACCTTTGGCTAAAGTGAAACTCGGGATTACATTCAACTTAGTTAGCCGTGTCATAACACCAAAATTAATGTGACAAAGACGTGAATGCCAAACTTCAGATTCATTAACACTCGAATGAATATTGTTCACGACTTTTGTACAAGAATCTGCACTCATAACCTTTTCCAACAAAGAGTTCATATTTCGTAACAACTAATTTATTAGACTCGACGACCAACTTAAATCCTTCTCTACATAGAAGGGAGCCACTAACGAGGTTCTTCTTAATCGCGGGAACATGTTGCATGTTCTTCAGATGCATGATCCTTCCCGAAGTAAAGTTCAGATCGACCGTGCTAACACCATGAACAGAAGCACTCAGACCATTCCCCATCAATACAGACCCGTCACTACTGGAATCAGCTTCTTTGCCGTCTGCCATGGCAGACGGCAAAGGCATGGATCACAGACGGCAAACTTCTTTGCCGTCCGCCAGCAGACGGCAAACTGTCCGTCTGAACACGTGCCAGCAAAGGCCGTCTTTGCCGTCCGCTTCCTGGAAACGGACGGGAAAGGATTGTGTCGTCCGCCATCCGAGGCCAGCTGACGGCAAAGACAACGGACGGTAGTGCAGTGGCGTTAGAGTCGTTAGGGGGTTAAAGGCGCTCTTTGTCGTCTGCCAGCGGACGGCAAAGAGTCAAAGCTCTTTGCCGTCCGCTGACAGACGGCAAATAGCTCAGCTAGACAGCACTGGGAAGCTGCCACGTGGCCAGCTATGCCGTCCGCCAGCGGATGGCAAAGGGATTTGAATCTTTTCCGTCTGCTGGCGACAACAAAGTGACCAAATAGGCAGCCAGTGTTCCCAGTTTTTACAGGTAGCTGCCATGTGTCCTCTTTGCCGTCCATGCAAGCTTCCATATAGAGAATTAAATCTGCAAAATGGGAAACAAGAAAGTTAGAAGACTAGAATCAGAAGAAGAAGAAGGAAATGAAGAAGAAGAAGAAGAAGTAAGCATATATACTTAGGTAAAATGGAGCTAACCTAGCTAATTATGCCATTTTTTAGTGAACTAAGCATATTATGCCATTTTTGATATAACTCAGAGCTAACTTCATTTTGGAGAAGAAGAAGAAGAAGAAGAAGAAGAAGAAGAAAACTAGAAGAAGAAGAAGAAGACGTTCTTATTTTCTTCTTCTTCTTTTTCTTCTTCTTCTTTTCTTCCTATTCCTTCTTTTCTTCCTCTTCCTGGATTTTCTTCATCTTATTATGTCATTTGTGGACTAAATAGGCTAAATTATGTCATAAATGGACTAAATAAGAAGAAAAATGCCATTTTTGAGCTTACCTAGCTAATTATGCCATTTTTGACCTAACTAAGCATATTATGCCATTTTTTTATATAACTTAGAGCTAACTTCATTTTGGAGAAGAAGAGGAAGAAAACTAGAAGAAGAAGAAGAAGAAGAAGAAAAGAAGAAGAAGAAGATGAAGAAGAAGAAGAAGAAGAAGATAAAACTAGAAGAAGAAGAAGAAGAAGATCTTCTTCTTCTTCTTTTCTTCTTCTTCTTCTTCTTCTTCTTCTTCTTCTTCTTCTTATTTTCTTCCTCTTCCTTGATTTTCTTCATCTTATTATGTCATTTGTGGACTAGATAGGCTAAATTATGTCATAAATGGACTAAATAGGCTAAATAAGAAGAAAATGCCATTTTTAGCTTACCTACCTAATTATGCCATTTTTGACCTAACTAAGCATATTATGCCATTTTTTATATAACTTAGAGCTAACTTCATTTTGGAGAAGAAGAAGAAAACTAGAAGAAGAAGAAGAACTTCTTCTTCTTCTAGTCTTCTTCTTCTTCTTCTTTTCTTCCTATTCCTTCTTTCCTTCCTCTTCCTTGATTTTCTTCATCTTATTATGTCATTTGTGGACTAAATAGGCTAACTTATGCCAAAAATGGACTAAACAGGCTAAATAAGAAGAAAAATACCGTTATCACGGAGGTGTAGGAATGCCAGTGCCAGACGGAGGTGAAGGACCGGTCGGGGTTCCGGCATTGGCAGACACAGAAGGATTGGTCGATGCTTGTCGGGAGCCATGCTGCACCAAAGATCATTT
The DNA here is from genome assembly GCF_018294505.1 of Triticum aestivum. NCBI lineage: Eukaryota > Viridiplantae > Streptophyta > Magnoliopsida > Poales > Poaceae > Triticum > Triticum aestivum. The sequence goes on from NC_057796.1 coordinate 17,702,350, forward strand.
CCAATAATGTCTCGTTAGCAAGTTCGGAAACTGAAATGTGAATAGTAGTAACTAACGACCATTCAAATCAAACTCACCGTGGTCGCCGGAGCAATCTGGAGCATCGGCGGAGAGGCCTGACCGTTTTTCTCGCACATGGTCTGCACATTTGGTTCTCATGAGTCAGTCATATTAGATCGTAATGCGAACATTACGTGCATGATTGGGCTAAATATGCACGAGAAACGTACCACGATGAGCTCGTATAGGGCCCGGTTAGCGTTGTCGTTCCTGTTCCTCTCCTCCTCCAACAACTTAGCCGTCCTTTCCTCAGCTCCCTCTCCCTCTCCGCCGCCTCCCTTTTTTCCTCCTCCAAAAGCGCCTGGGTCTTCAATCTCTCTTTCTCAACCAATGCCTGCAACACACCACTCCTCGTTAGCATTGTAATCATCGACGGACGCACACACAATGTAATGGAGGAAAGGTGAGGGAGTCCGTATAACTAACCGCCATGGCGAGCTCCGCGGGCCGTGCACGAGGCGTTATCTCAGGATCAGAGCTACTCAGGCGCTTTTTGATCTGCGGGAGAGTCCTAGGACAACGTATCAGTCCATCACCAATGGCTTGAGAGCCATGGGACCTCCCGCCACCAGATATCATCACCAGCTCTGTATCAACAGGATCCTGGCTCGGGTTAAAGTCCTCCCCTTTCCTCGCCTTCCCATGGTCTCTGTACTTCACAAGCTTGTGGTGGGAGGAGATGTTGGTGAAGCGCTCTGGATGATCTAGGTCAGACTCCGTGAATGGCTTGGCCTTCTTGTACGGGGCCATATGGGCCATGCCATAGAGGTCGAACAGATTTGGCACAGGCTTCTTGTGTTGGTGCGCCTGAGAGAGAGGAACAAAATATTATTGAAGGGCTCAAGCTAGCATGAAGAATGATATTGCTATGTAAATAGGTCATTTTGGAGATAAGAAAGGTTATTATGTCATTTTCGAGGAAAATAAGCTAAGTTTAGGTCATTTTTGAGGTAACCAAGATTCTTATGCCATTTTTGACCAAAGTATGCTAATTATGTCATTATTGAGCTATCCAAGGTTATTATGTCATTTTAGAGCTAATTATGTCATGAATGAACTAGCTAAGATTAGTTTAGGTCGTTATTGAGCTATCGAAGGTAGTTATGCCATTTTTTAACTAACCTTAGCATATTAAGTCATTTTATAGAGCTATCTAAGTTTATTATGTCGTTTTATAGCTAATTATGTCATGAATGAACTAGCTAAGATTAGTCTAGGTCTTTATTGAGCTATCGAAGGTAGTTATGCCATTTTTTAACTAACTAAAGCATATTAAGTCATTTTATAGAGCTATCTAAGGTTATTATGTCATTTTTGAGCTAAATATGTCATAAATGAACTATCGAAGGTAGTTATGCCATTTTTTAACTAACTAAGCGTACTAAGTCATTTTGGAAGGGATAAATGCTAGCATGCGGAATGAAATTGCATGAATCATGTACCAAACCACATACCCAGTTATCCCCGCACTCAAACAGGTTGGAGCTCCCTTGATGGTGTGGCACACCTTCCATTTGGTCGCGCTTATCCTTGGCCCTCTGGTGTTCGACTAGCCATTCGGGAGAGCACCACGCATCCACCAACGCCTCCCAACAGTCCATCTTATCCACAAACCCTCTCGGGGGCACCTAAGTTAGTCAAGAGAAATTTCAGCGCTACGCCTACGAATCAAATCAAGAAAACTAAGTTCAAGGCCTTAAGAATAGGTAATTACCTGCATATACTTCTCCTTACTCAGAAACTTGCCGCGACACTTCTTCTTGGCCCTCCTAATACCCTTCGAGGCGTAGTAGTCTTGAACGGCCTGCACCCGAGCCTCGTGCCGTAAGTTCTGAAGTAGGCGCTTGCACTCAGTTTCGACAACCATAGACGCGGCCTCCTGCTCTCCCTCTGAAACCCTGTAGAAGGTCTGCAATCAAACAAGACAACATTTATTAGTGCCATCACTAGGTAATCACTAGGTAGTGTTGACTTTTAATTCTGTAAAGGAGAAATTACCCAAAACCAACGGAACACCATGTCGGCCACCGTCTCGCACAAGACACCAGCGACCATCTCCCCCGGCGGGGCCGGGGCAACCGAGTACAGCTCCCAGCTCAGTGCTAGCTGTGGAAACTGACCCTCACCGGGCAACGTGACCCACCCAGGGAAGTGCTACCAGCAAATCACACCAAGGACCTGGTTGGGCCTGCAGACACCACGGGGGTATACCCAGCCCCTGCAGTATGGACAAGGCCAACGCATTAGATATTAATTTGAAGGAACATGAAGGTAAAATGTTAAAAAATATTAAATGCACTTACTTCAACCCTTTAGGCGCAATCAACCACCTCTGGTCGGGGGTCGCCGGCACGGGCGGGAGCTTTGTACAGCCACGCTTGTAGACCTTCTTGCCCTTCTCAACCATCGTCGTCGCTGTAGCTATCATCTGAAAAGGTGTCCTCGCTACCATCCTCCGGGCCACTAGCCTCCGGAGTCTCGTGGGAAGAAGACTGCGGGATCGGAGTCTTCTGGGACGAAGAACCCGTGACCGGAGTCTTCTGGGACGAAGACCCTGTGACCGGAGTCTTCTGGGACGAAGACTCTGGGACTGGACTCACGTGGGGCGAAGGATCGGCGACCCGAGTCTGGTGGGGCGAAGGATCAGCGACCGGAGGCTCATGGACCGGAGTCCGAGACAGCTCCACGTCAGAAGGAGCAGTCATGTAGTCGGGTGAATCAGCTGAGGGTGGCGGCGAGGAAGGCATAGCAGCCTTCCTTCCTCTCCCGCTGCCACGTCCACCTCTACCAGTCTTCTTCGTCCTCCCCCGACCTCTCCCAGCCGATGAAGAAGTGCCCGCCGCAGTTGTCTGCATACTCTCTAGCAGCGCTCTCCGGAGGGGCTGGGCTGGAATAATGGAACCACCCCTCCCAGTAGCGCTCACAGGAGGCTCGGGGCGCTCTGGACCCTTGCCCACCATCCTGTCAACACCTGCAATGACAAAAAGTAAACGAAATTAGTACAACATAAAAAATTTGGATACCTGACATGAACATAATAATATGTATATAATTTAAGTGTATCATCATCATGAACATAATAAAAATACACCCGATCAACACAAATATTAATATATATGATGTTTTGCATAACAAAATCGAAAAATATACAACCTAGCTCATAATTCACAAATATATGACCCCGTCGGGGTCGGGGTGTGGTTGTGGTGTCAGGGTGTCGGGGTCGATTGGGGTGTCAGGGTGTCAGGGTGTCGGGGTCGGGGTCGAGGTGCGCTGTCAGGGTGTCGGTGTGTGGTGTCAGGGTGTCGGGGGTCGGGGTCGGGGTGGGGAGTCGGGGTGTCGATTGTCGGGGTCTCTGTGTGTCGGGGTGTCAGGGTGTCGGCGTGTCGGTGGTCGGGGTCGGTGTCGGGGTCGGGGTGTCGGTGGTCGGGGTGTCAGGTGTCGGGGTGTCGGTGGTCGGGGTGGGGGTCGGGGTCGGGGTGGGGGTCGGGGTGTCGATTGTCGGGGTCTCAAGGGTGTCGGGGTGTCAGGGTGTCGGCGTGTCGGTCGTCGGGGTCGGGGACGGGGTGTCGGTGGTCGGGGTGTCAGGTGTCGGGGTGTCGGTGGTCGGGGTCGGGGTCGGGGTCGGGGTGTCGGTGGTCGGGGTGTCTGGTGTCGGGGTGTCAGTGGTCGAGGTCGGGTTCGGGTTGTGGTGTCAGGGTGTCGGGGTGTCGGGGTCGGGGTGTCGTGTTGGGGTCGGGGTGTCAGGGTGTCGGGTCGGGGTGTGGGTCGGGGTGTGGTGTCAGGGTGTTGGGGGTCGGGGGTCAGGGGGGGGGGGTCGGGGTGTCGATTGTCGGGGTCTCAGGGTGTCGGGGTGTCGGGTCGGGGTCGGGGTGTCGGTGGTCGGGGTCGGGGTCGGTGTGTCGGTGGTTGGTGTGTTAGGTGTCATGGTGTCGGTGGTCGGGGTGTCAGGTGTCGTGGTGTCGGTGGTCGGGGTGTCAGGTGTCGTGGTGTCGGTGGTCGGGGTCGGGGTGTCGGTGGTCTTCTTCTTCTCCAACTCTCCTCTAGCTTTCTTCTTCTCCTCCTCCTCCTCTCCTCTTTCTTCTTCTTCTTCTTCTTCTTCTTCTTCTTCTCCTCCTCCTCTCCTCCAGCTTTCTTCTTCTTCTCCTCTCCTCTTTCTTCTTCTTCTTCTTCTTCTTCTTCTTCTTCTTCTTCTTCTTCTTCTTCTTCTTCTTCTTCTTCTTCTTTCTTCTCCGCCGCCTCCTCCTCCTCTTCTTCTTCTTCTCCTCCTTTTTCCTCCTCTTCTTCTTTTCTTCTTCTACTTTACTCTTCTTCTACTTTTCTTTTCATCTTTCTTCTTCCTCTTCTATTTATCTAAGCCTAAACCTAAACCTAAAAGCTCAAAACTAAACCTAAACCTAGCACTAACTAAAACAAAACCTAGCACTAACTAAAACTAAACACTAACCTAAAACAAAACAGAAAAATACAGAACAAAAAAACAGGAAAAAAAGAGGGAAAAAAACTAACCTTGCTCCGGCGAGGTCGGCCGGTGGGGTGGGGCGGCGCAGGGGAGGAGTCCGGCGACGGGGCGCGGCGGGGCGGCGCAGGGGAGTAGTCCGGCGACGGGGCGCGGCGGGGCGGCGCAGGGGAGTAGTCCGGTGACGGGGCGTGGCGGGGCGGCCGCCGCGGCCTGGCTCCTGCCGCGGCGGGGCTGGGTCCTAGGGGCGGAGCGGCGCAGGGGAGGAGTCCGGCGACGGGGGCACGGCGGGGCGGCGGCCGCAGCCTGGCTCCTGCCGCGGCGGTGCTGGACGGCGGCGGGGCTGGCCCGGCGGCGGGGGCTGGGTCCTGGGGGCGGGGTGGGCCGGCGGCGGCGACAGGAGGTGAGAGGCGGGCGCGCGGGAGGGAGGGGAAAGAGAGAGAGAGAGAGAGAGAGAGAGAGAGAGAGAGAGAGAGAGAGAGAGAGAGAGAGAGAGAGAGAGAGAGAGAGAGAGAGAGAGAGGGAGGGAGGGAGATGACGGAGCCGCCCGTTAAGTGGGCCGATAGGGCAACCGTTGGGGCTGGCCCACAAAACCTCTTTGCCGTCCGCTAGCAGACGGCAAAGAAGCTGATCCAGCCACGCCGTGCCCTCTGGGGCCCACCTGGCTCTTTGCCGTCTGCCTTTTAGCTCTTTGTCGTCAGCTGACTAACGGCAAAGAAGCAGCTGACGGCAAATACTCTTTTTGCCATCAGCACTTTCTTTGTCGTCTGTTTCCTCAAAGCGGACGGCAAAGAACCTCTTTGCCGTCAGCTCGCGGACGGCAAAGAGTTGGCAGACGGCAAAATGCCAGATTCCAGTAGTGCGTGGCCCGTGGCCTGGTAAGAAGAAAAGAATGAAATGCCAACACACATGAACACTTGCACATGTGTCCACCCACCCATCGGTGGACTGAAACATTGAAAAAACAGTAAAGAAATACCGTACCCGGATGCAGCATTCTCATTGTTGCCCACAATCATCTTGGCAGAATTGGAGTCCTGCCCCGACTTCTTATACTTGATTGGGCACTTGTTGGACCAATGTTCATCCGAACCACAAGGGAAGCAGCCATCTCCCTTCTTGTTCTTCTTGAAGATCTTCATACCCTTCTTCTTAAAGTTGATATTCTGTTGGACATTAATCTTTCCCTTGGACTTGTGGGAATTGAATTTCCTCTGATGTACCATGTTGGCGATAGAAGTATCTTCGACTCATTTCCCGTGCGAGTCCTTTGCCCTCGAGTTTTGCTCAACACTCAAATGTCCTATTACATCCTCTATTGAGAATTCACACCTCTGCTGTTTCAGAGTGGTAGCAAAGTTCCTTTAGGAATTGGAGAGCTTAACGATTATGCAGCCCGCGAGAAATTTTCCTGGAAAATCGCACTTAAGAAGCTCAAACTCCTTAGCGATGCATATTATCTCTTGAGCCTGTTTGAATACAGGACGGACTCGATGGATCTTGAATCTTTGAAAAAGAAGGAGAGTTGTCGAGTTAATTTGCGGAAAACCAAGCGAAAACCGTTACATCACGCCTAAAACACAAGGCACCCAGACCAATTGGGCTACGCACAATACCCCCAAAGACAGCCGAAAAGGGGAACATTGTCGAGGATGTCAGCAAAGCGTCATCGTCGTCACCTCTCCCTGACCAAGCGACCACGACTTCACCGTAGACGACCAACCAAGAACTTCGTCGTGTTTTTTCCGTCGCGCACTTGGTGATGAGTTGCCCGAGTGTTCTTTTGGGACTCGGCAAATGTTTATATTCGGTAAAATTCATTCTTTGGGGGACAGAACCTGTGGAAATCATTTGGTTTCCCGAGTGTAAACGCTCGGCAAAGCTAACGAACAGAAGAAAAAATCCCATCACCAGACTTGTGCTCCCGTTTCATACAGTTGTCGCACAACACCGCTGGGCTATCGACCGAAAAGTGTCCGGTAAGACCACAAATGTAACAGTGCGGCGTGACAAGCACATTGTAAACATGTACCAAAGTAGGAACTATGACTTATCTGGATGTTCACACCGCACATGGTCTATCAAACTCAAATGTTTGTGATGTGCATCAGACTGCAAGCGATCGTTTTTTGGCCCGGCTCATCGCAGACGTTCAAGTTTGTGTGTGTGTGTGTGTGTGGGGGGGGGGGGGGGGGGGGGGGGGGGGGAGCTTATGTGTTGTATAATTGCAATCAATTTCTAATCTAACCATGTGGATGTATAGTAGTGAGGTCTCTGATTCTCATTCAACTTATGAGAAATCCTTACATAATAGTTTTATTCCACAACAATGACGAATTCTCTGACGAGAACAGAACATGCTTAATATGAACGAAAACATGAAAGTATCACATGATGTCTCTTCTGCTATTTGCTTCTAGAATTTCAGCCATAACTATCTTGAGCGGACGTTCCTGGAAGACAATAGTAGAGTGGGTAACATTAACAATCTTGACGAACTTGAAGTGTATGTTACTCAGCTGTTGTTGCCTACTCATTTCTTTCACGAATGCTAACAAGCTAGCTATATTGATGACAAGGTCACCGTCACCATACACATACTCCGGCTCCACATCAAAGTTACCATCCCAGTATACCATCTGTTCTACCGTTTGGATACCAATGCCACTGAGGTATGTTGTTGGCACCATTGGAGCATCAACCTTCAAATTGACGGGAAGCATCTGTTTTATGATGTCAGTGCTGATACCGAGAGCCGTTAGAAAATCTGCGTAGTCATACGATGAGTAGTTCCTATGTTGGGTGACTACAAGTGGCTGATGACCAAAAACCCTATGGGAAGGGAAGGATGTAAGGGAGCTCGCAAAAGTTCTCCACATTGGCCGTAAACCCAGCCACGGCACCGTCGGTACACGAATGACTGACGGCCCCGAGGCGAGGTTCCTGAGGACCTCCAAAAATCCAGTAGGAGGTGTGGGCGCGGCTAGGACAATGTGTTTAATGAATTTTTTCCTCCATGAAAGGGGAGTCGAATTGACGAAGTCAAGGATTGCCTTGCCACCGAAGCTATGCCCGACAAGGATGACGGGCTTGTTCCCATTCTTCTCGCTCGCATGATGCACCAGATCCTTGACACTGGCAAAGTAGTCGGTGTACACCTGAGATGGCTGCCCGGGCGAAAGTGGAGCGTGGCGTAAGTCATAAGGAGCTCCGAAAAGGGTATCTCTGTCGTGATAACCTACTATCTCGAGTGCTTCACGGAGTTTTAACATGCAAAACATGTTAAGGCTGCCCCTGGAGAAAGCATTAACGTAAGGCCAATTTCCAGATGAAGAACTCTTAGAGTACATACCTGGTACAGTATACTAGACCAGTAGGTGACTTAAATATCAACTTACAGTTCATCCTTTGAGGTGAAGCCATAGGAGGAGCCGAAGTCCGGCACGCGCGTCTCGACACCGGGTTGGTTCCGGAAGTCGTTGAGGACGGGGTCGTACACGAGGCTCATCTGCTCCTGTAAGCACGGCAGGTAGTCATGGTCGAGCACGTCCTGCGTGTTGTTCCATAGCGGGAACCACCCCTTCCCCTTGAACGTGCCACAGCGGGGCAGCGACGGCGTGTAGGCGTCGGTGAGCCGCGCGTCCAGGTTGGGGCAGCTTATGCCAGGGAACAAGATTATCGGGTGGTAGACTTGGAGCCGGCCCTTCCCGGCTCCGCCATCACCAGCGCCTTCATCATTCGAGAGGTAATTGCGGAGGGGAGAAGGAAGAAGCAGGAGCAGCAGAGGAAGCAACCGAAGGAGCTGTGCTTTCATGGCCATGGCTGCACTGCAACAACCCTGTTAGCACTCGCCTACACGGTTGTCATGGTGCGGGTCATATATATAGCGTTGGGCAGTGGAGCCTGAGCCGACAATGCACGTTCAATCTTAATGCGGACACGTCTACTTCGTACTCCTACGGCTAGGAAACCAATCATGCACGGGTTGTTACTTCTATTTCGAGATCACAAAATTTTGCACCACACTCTTTGTTCTAATTGATCAGTTCCGCATTGGAAATATTGTACTATATAGTTGGTTGCCGTCAGTAAAAAATTATAGTCCTTCTGTCCCAAAATAAATGTCGCTGATTTAGTACAAAGTTTGTATACTATACTGTTTGTTTTCAGGCTGTAAAATAGCAAATAATTAAGGAGATTGAACGTAGTCACAACTTACACCCTGAGTTTAGGGGAATTTTAGGATGATCCCAAATAATATGAACAAGCCCATTTTGCACCATCCCATATCGGTAGTACTATTTACCTCCTTTTTTTTACCTTTGTACAAATAAGATATGCACATTGTCATGTATAGTTAATACAACCTGTGGTTGGATGGTTAGAGGCACAATGGTATCCTCAGCCCATCAAGGTTCAAGTTCTAGTGCTCCATTATTCCTGGATTTATTTCAGAATATCCGGTGATGCGCTTTCACGGGAGGAGACATTCCCGCCGCCGACGAGACGCCTACGGTGACTTCGTAAATCTCAAGATGATATGCCGGCTCAGTCTCTCGAAGGTGCTCATAAAGGTAGGGTGTGCGTGTGTGCATTCATAGGGATGAGTGTATGCGCTTATGTATGAACGCTTGCGTCTGTATTGTGTTCAAATAAAAATATACTTTTCCCTTTGTACAAATAAGCATGAAGCTAAATACGTAAATATCTCACCCATGTATATGCATAGCGCTAATATTTCCATGTTATTTGCTACATGGGGCACATTCCTTCCATTACAAAGTATCGAGGATAATAGGTAGTCAACTTGAGTAGTGAGTAGATGTGTCATTTTTACCGCACAAAGTATATAAATTGCATAGTCATGTGACGATTTTAATTTCATTTGGGCAGTATCTCGAAAGAAAATGTGGATTCAGTTAAATGAAATAAAAAAGGAAGCCCTCTTTTTAAATAAGATATGTATTGATGTGGTGAGTAAAATGCAGCTAATTCTTTATTTTTAAGCTTTGGATAAAAATCTAATTACCATAAGAGAAAAAAAATAGAAATTAAAAAACTTTCAGGCAGAAATAAATTTAATGATGTGAACAAAATACCGACAAACAAAATAATGCAAACAAATTGTTTGCCTAAAATCAAAAAAGTATATGCTTTAACTTATATCAACGTGTCGTTTCTTACTGCAATTTTGAATTTCCAAGAGATTAGATAGTTTGTGACTAGAAGACAAACTAATATGAATGTTACATGACACTATTATAACTAGGGTCCCCTCAGGGTGGAGTGGCTAGTAGCATAGTACATGGTACTACCTTTGTCATGCTTTACTATTCTCTCACATATTTTGTGTCACATTTTGACCATGATTTTAACGTATAAAATATAAGTTATACGTAGCTAAACTAATATCTTTGAAAAAAAACATGCTTGACGCACTAAAAAAACTTGCGTGACAATGTCTTGGACGGCCAGTGCATTTAACTCGGTTCAAACAGACCAAAGTAAGTGGCGGAACTGGAACCATCGGCATCGGCGATTAGGCAGATGACTTCCTCGGCGTGTACAATCCTGCACCTCTAAATCTAGCTACCACGGTACTCTCAGCACCTCCAAATCTACCTACCACACGGTGCTCTCAGCACCTCCAAATCTAGCTACCACTGTACTCTCAGCACCTCCAAATCTACCTACCACACGGTGCTCTCGGCACCTCTAAATCTAGCTACTACCACGGTACTCAACACCGACAGATTAGGTCGCTACACACCATCCTCCGCGGGGGATGTCACACCCATGTGCACCTCGTGTGTTCCCTTTCTCATAAATAAAGTCCCGTGGCTCCCCCGTCATCATGTAAGGATCTGGACCATTGTATATTTCATACCAAATGACCCTAATTTGCACTTAATTAATGTGTTTTTTATCGCAGACTATACTGCTATGGAGGTAAGGGATTAGTATACAATCGTCCACCGATGTTTTCTTGAGGGTAGTGTATACGAAAAGCTCCTTTGGTGCATGGCGTCCAGTGGTATGCATATCCTCACCAGTCAGTTGCATGTGGATCATCGTCTCGCATTAATGGCACAATGTTAAGAGCGATGCGTTTGTTATTCAGCAGGCTGTATTGGCCGCATAATGTACCCGATGTTGTGATGTGACCAGAGGGAGGGAGGGCAGCGCTTCTGTGCGGACGCAGCTTCTCGAGGACCATATTTCGGCCGCTGCGCCGTATTGAAGCGGCTGACTGCCTCTTCGCATGGCCTGGTCGCGGCTTTATAAGCCGAGCTCCGGCGCTGTCCGCAAAGCAATCTATCCTGCTCCTCCCCTCTCCCCACCCATTTCCCTCGACAACTCCGACAATCGGCAAGTCTTGGGCGTCGGCGTCGGCAGGCGGTGGTTCTGGGGTGGGATCGGGCGGATCGTGGGGACGCCCCCTCGAGCTCCGACGCCGTCATCCTGATAAGTGGGTGGCTGCTCGAAGGCGGAGATCGTCATCTCCTCTTGCGGTGAAGTGGACCCACTGCCACAACAGCAGCAGCTGTCCGCCCCGGCGGTGGCGGGCCAGGTGTACGCTGCCATCGACGTGGAGTACGAGGAGCAGATGGAGCTGATGATCCGTCGCTCCATGCTCCACCTCAACAGCCCGGCTCCGCTATTACACCCCCAATGTCATGCTACAGTGACCTCACACTAATGGTGTCATGTCATCATGATTAATATGCAAATTGCCACATGTCCAAAATCAAAGTCAAAATCAAATTTAAAATATAAAGTTTAGAAATTATTTCACCAAACACTAGGAAAAAAATATTTACAATATTTCAAATAATCCCCTGGTAATTGTTCAAGTGAAACCAACATTAATTTAATTTTCAAATTAACCACATGAACTTTTTAGTGGACCAATAACATTTAAATTGGCCTCTTCGAAATGAATAATTATTTGAATCATTACAAATGTCCTAAAACTTTTTGTGCTAGCTCAAAATAATCTTATGTTATTTTTGTGCCAAGTTTAATGTGCAGAAAAATTCATTTGTTGGAAAAATAAAATGCAAAACAGGTAGAAAAAAAGAAAAGAAAAGGCCACCGGCCACTGTACAGTAAGGCCTGCACAGCGACAGTGCAACGGCTCCGCCCGTTTAGCCGACCTTTACCCTTCCTCGCGCCAGGGAAAACTGTGTGCACGCCATGGCCGTCTGTGGCCGATGCTGCCGCTCGATGGATGCCGATGCCGTCCCTGTAGCCTTGGAGGGGATAAGAACAACACCCCCCCCCCCCCCCCCCCCCCCCAACGAACCATAGGCCACTCACCCCTCTCCCTCCCCCGCTCTCTTCTCCCTGCGTGAAACCGCCGCTGCCGTAGCCATGGACGGCCATGTCTGCGCAGCCATCGTGCTCCTCGCCAGCTGGGACCGCGCGAGGACCTCCGCCGCGTCCCTATGCTTCCTCTGCGACCAAGGATTCGGGCTTTCCGCGTCGTCTTCTTCGGAACAAACCCTTCTTCAACCTCCGGCCATCGGCGTACCTTCGTCGATCTCGACGCCCCTAGCAGATCCCGGCCATCACCTGTTGGCCTAATCCCGACACCGAGTACTTCCGGCGACGGAGATGCAACCGACGACGGCGACGATGATGAACGAAGCTCGCTGACAAACACTGGTAGAAAAAAGCCCTTTAGTCCCGGTTCGCAACAGCCTTTAGTCCCGGCTGTGCAACCGGGATTAAATATGCGCGACTAAAGACCCCCCTTTAGTCGCGCCTCTTACGGACCGCGACTAAAGGCTTTAGTCCTGGTTCTTGTGGCTGACCGGGACTAAAGGCCCGTCCACGTGGGCGCCCGTGGTCCGTCGGGGCGGAGGACCTTTAGTCCCGGTTCTCGTGGCCAACCGGGACTAAAGGGCTCCTCCGCAGGTTTAGGGTTTTAGGCCCCCTAAACCTGGTTTCTTTTTAGTTTGGAGTGTTTTATTTCTTTTATATTATATTTTGTGTTTTATTTTAATTTTGATAAAGTTTCAGTACACATATTCTACGCTACTATATACATGCATATGAAATTTCAAACAAGAAGAATTCAAGAGGAATATATAATATATATTCAATCTCGGGTGACCATATACAACTTCGAACAAGTTTCCATACACAATTAGGATGGATGACCATATACAACTTCGTACAAGTTTCAATCTCGGGTATGCATATAAATTTCTTCGTCCTCGGTATAGTGTTCTCCTTTAGGATTGATGACTTCCCTCATGAAAAATCCTGCTAATTCTTCTTGAATTGGTCGGAAGCGAGCTTCTGGACTAAGCCTCCTCCGCAAGTTATCCGTCGCGTTCCGCACGCTATCCGATGCCTTCCGCTCAGAGGTGTGTCTCCGGATGTTCTCACAAACATAGTATCCACATAGATTGGTCCCCGGTGGCTGCTTATCCACATTAACTAACCTTCTGAAATCTAGCTCATGTTTGAATTCACCGACAATTTCTTCTGAGAACCGTCTCCAAACCCTACAGGGCAAAGAAAATTAAATGAACAAGGGAGTTATTAGTTACTTGATATTAGGAAATGAACGAAAGAGACCGATCGATATAGAGCTCAAATGATTGAAAATAATTACTTTTGCAGCATTTTTCTCATGTCGGCCCAACGCTTTGGATCCGAATCCATAGAGTCCATGATTAGAACTCTGGAGGTGTGAAGTTCAATATTTAGCAGAATCCAGTGGAACCTGCGGACACGTTACATGCACAGTCATGCATAACTCATCGATTAGACATACCATGCATGGAGTAAACAAAAGAGAATGGGCACAAGAGAGAAACACTCACCCAAAATGGTAAGGAAATAGAATATGACTTTTGAGTTGATGCTTTCTAAGAAACTTGTACAAGTCTTTCTCCACGTCTTCGGGGTGATGTTGTAACACATGTCCATTAACGATATGTGGGTCAATGAACCCAACATCATGGATGTTTCTTATTTTGCATTCCCAAATCTTCAATCTGCATAATAGCGTACGCAACAATATAGTTAGGACAATATATATATATATAGTGCAGGCAATGAAGAACGAGATGAGGTAGAAATAAATCACTTACAGAACGTAGCAACTCAGCATAGATTTGTCGAGGTCGCGCAGATTGAACAGCTGGAACAATTCACTCATATGAACTTCTACAGAGTACCGTTTGGTGTGATGCTCATCTGTAACATCCGCATAAATATATTCTTTGTCGGCCCATGTTATGAATTGCTTGTACCAACGTAGCAGATTTCGCATTTGTGGTGGTAGACTCTTTTCCCGCGCAGGCTCGACGAGAGGCCCATTCCGCACATATTGTAATGCTATCTCACATACTGGCGCATCCTCAAGGCCTAAGAAGGCACGAAGAGTCAAACCCATCTCGGACGCTTGTTTCATGGCACTCGCTACAGTCAATCCAAGTGCTGCCGCAGCTGCTATGATCTCGGGGTCCTCTTCCGGACCGGCTTTCACTATGAGCGGGGGGATCGATTGTTTCTTCTGCATCCCGAGCTGGTCAACTTGTTTCCCGCTTTTTTTACTTTCTTCTTTCTCCTCCTTCAATATTTTTGCTTGCCTACGAAGTTCATGTCCATAGTCGTCAGGCATATTCAGCTCGGCTTGGGACGGTGTCGTCAAAAAATCCTTAGCCCACTTCTTTTGCTTCTCAGTGAATACTTGCTTGGGCTCAGGCTCTTTTTTCGCCTTCATATCCGCCTTCCATTTCTCATAATCAGCAGACGCGGCCAATTTGGTTTCAGCTTCACTAAGTTCCCCAGGCCTTGGGAGGAGAGGCTTCAGTGATGGCTCCGGTACCCTTGTGGTCTTAGGTACATAAGGGTCCGGGTTAATAGTCCAGGAGCGGGTTTCCTTGCTGTCCGCCTGCTTCTGCTTCTTCGCCGGAGGTGGATTGGGGGGCGTCGTACCCGCCGGAGGAGGATTGGGGGGCGTCGTACCCGCCGGAGGTTGTGGATCGGGGGACGGCGTCGAATGGCGTGAAGGAGGTGTAGGTGAACCACCACGACCACCACCGCCACCACGCCACCACCACCACCACCATCGGAGGGGGGTGGACTTGCTAGCCTTGGCGCCTCGCCTGGAAACACTATGTACTTCTTTTTCCATAGAATGAACTGGCGCTTGACATCTCCAAGTCTTCTCTCCCCTTCGGGTGTAGGTTTGTCAATCTCCAGGTCCTCAAACCCTTGGACTATGTCTTCCACCGTGACACGAGCATAGCCATATGCAATGGGGTTGTTGTGGTGGAGTGCTCCAGGTGTACAGGGTAAAGCACTGCCGCTAGCTACCTTCGTGGAAACGTTCCCCACGGGATAATGCAGATCACATTCTTTCATCTCCTTTACATCATCCACGGGGTAGTGAGGCTCCGGTGCACGAATCTCGATCATCGGTGCACTAGCACCAGGCGGGGCATCCGTGGAAGCCACGCTGCTTCTCCGCTGCTGGCTTCCGCGATCCGCTTCATGATCTTCATGCGGCCCTGCAGCCGATTTTTCTTTCACTAGTTCATGCACGGTCTGCTTCAACTCATGGAGTTCCGATGCAAACTTCGTCATAAGATCTGCATCCCGGTCCGTCTTTCTCTTACGGCTTCTGTAACAGTACGGGTCATTGTCCTGGGAAAACCCTACTTTCCACGGAACTTTGCCTTTGCCTCGTACACGTCCTCCGTGTTCATCATTCCCGAGGGCTGTTGTCAGTGCGTCTTTCTCTCTGTTGAACTTGATCAAGCCCTCTTGAGCTTGGGTCATTGCGTCAATAAGGGCTTGGGTGGGAGCAAACTGTCTCTGCCGGTGAACACACACCCCTGTCTCCGGGTCTAGCGATCCCCCATGCCCGTACCACCAGCTTTTGGCCCTTGGGTCCCATCCCTCTGTACCTAGAGGGATTCCTCGCACCCTCAGGTCCTCCTCCATCTTCTGCCACCTAGGCTCCGAAAGGCGGTATCCTCCTGGCCCCATAATATGATGGAACTTTTTCTTACTCGCATTATCCTTATTTTTTTTCGATATTTCCTTGAAATGCTCCGATTGCTTTTGCCTCACAAATTCTGGCCAATCATCTTTCAGTTTCTCATGTTGTCCATTGAAATCCGGAGTCTTGCCCTTGTTGACATAGTCACGGGTTAAATTTTTCTTGAAGTTCCGGAATGCTTCGCCCATCTTCTGAAGAGCGAACTCTTTAACTAGCCTCCTCCTCTGACGTCCACCCGGAACCTCGTTACCGAATTCATCGACTTTGTTGTATTCCGGAGGTAGAATGAAATGTTCCATAAGCTTTCTCCAGCAATCCTTTTTCGTTCTCTTGTCGACAAAACTGAAACCAAGACGTGCCTTCTTTGGCTCCTTCCATTCCTGGACGGTGATCGGGACGTTGTCTCTAACAACGACTCCGCATTGGTTGATAAACTTTGAGGTGTGCTGTAGGGGCTTGCCGGTTTCACTGACAAACTCAATGGCATATGTTTCTCCTGTTTTCATCGCCTTGGATTTGCCACGCTTTGTCGTACTCGATCCGGAGGGCTAAAAAAAGAAAGAGAGTCGCGCGCGTTAATACATATGTATTCACATTTCAGTAAGTTTGTATCACGAGAGGCTCAATGTATATATATACCTCGCCGGAGGTGGTTGCTACTTGCAATTCGAGATCGTCGGTTGTTGACGGTTGACCTCCGTCGACAATGTCCGTTCCTTCACCTTCTTGATCATCGACAATCTCTGTTCCACCGTCAAGGTTCAGAAAAGAAGAGACTACATCCTCTTGTTGCTCATATTCTGAGCCCGGCACATAAGGAATCTCGTTGTTGATGATGCCCATTAAATAACGTTCAGCCTCCGGATCCCTAAGCGGCTCGGTTCTATCGTCCGCCATATGTCACTCCTGCATGTAGTAAAAATTCTTTAAGTATAAAGGAATTAAAAAATAAGATTAAGGGGACATAGAGGAGGAGGAATTAAAAAATAAGATTCTTTAAGTAAAAATTCTTTTTTTCTTCTTCTTCCTTTCTTCTTCTCTTTCTTCTTTCTTTCTTCTTCTTCCTTTCTTCTTCTTCCTTTTTCCTTTCTTCTTCTTTCTTTCTTCTTCTTCCTTTCTTCTTCTTTCTTTCTTCTTCTTCCTTTCTTCTTCTTCCTTTCTTCTTTCTTTCTTCTTCTTCCTTTTTCTTTTTTCTTTCTTTCTTCTTCTTCCTTTCTTCTTCCTTTCTTCTTCTTTTTTCTTCTTCCTTTTTCTTTCTTCTTTCTTTTGGTTTTCATTTGGTTTTCATTTTTTTCTTCTTCCTTTTTCTTTCTTGTTTTTTCTTCTTCCTTTTTCTTTCTTCTTTCTTTCTTCTTTCTTTTTTTCTTCTTCCTTTTTCTTCTTTCTTTTTTTCTTCTTCCTTTGTTTTTCTTCTTCCTTTTTCTTTCTTGTTTTTTCTTCTTCCTTTTTCTTTCTTCTTTCTTTCTTCTTTCTTTTTTCTTCTTCCTTTTTTCTTCTTCCTTTTTCTTCTTTCTTTCTTCTTTCTTTTTTTCTTCTTCCTTTTTTTTCTTCTTTCTTTTTTTCTTCTTCCTTTGTTTTTCTTCTTCCTTTGTTTTTCTTCTTCCTTTTTTTTCTTCCTCCTTTGTTTTTCTTCTTTCTTTTTTTCTTCTTCCTTTTTTTCTTCTTTCTTTTTTCTTCTACCTTTGTTTTTTTCTTCTGTTTGTTTTTCTTGTGTTTTCTTTTGTTTCTTTTTTCTTTCTTTTTCCTTTTTCTTTTTTCTTGTGTTTTCCTTTTTTTGTTTTTTTCTTCTGTTTGTTTTTTTGTTTCTTTTGTTTTTTTCTTCTTCCTTTGTTTTTCTTCTGTTTTTTGTTTTCTTTTGTTTTTTTCTTCTGTTTGTTTTTCTTGTGTTTTCCTTTTTTTTCTTCTTTCTTTTTTCTTCTTCCTTTGTTTTCTTCTGTTGTTTTCTTCCTTTTTCTTTTGTTTTCTTTTTTTCTTCCTTTTCCTTTTTCTTCCTTTTTCTTGTTTTCTTCTGTTTTTCTTTGTTTTCTTCTTCCTTCTTTCTTCTTCTTCCTTTTTCTTTTTCTTTCTTCTTCTTCTTCCTTTTTCTTCTTCCTTCTTCTTCTTCTGCCGGCGTGCGGAGGACGGCAGGCAGGGCCAGCGGGCGGCGGGCGGCACAGCGTCGGGCGGCGGGCGGCAGGGCGTCGGGCGGCGGGCGGCAGGGCGTCGGGCGGCGGGCAAGGGCAGGGCACGGGCGGCGGGCAAGGGCAGGGCACGGGCGGAGGCGGCGCTCACTGGGGACGGCGGCGGCGGCGCGCAGGGCTTCGGCGTCGGCGTCGGGGCAGGGCTTCGGCGTCGATCGGCGTCGGGGCAGCGCTTCGGCGTCGAGAGAGAGGAGAATGGGAAGTGGCGAAACTGCTAAGTGCAGTATTTATAGACGCACCTTTAGTCGCGGTTGGGGAGGCGGACCGCGACTAAAGGTACCCTTTAGTCGCGGCTGGCCACACCAACCGCGACTAAAGGGTACCCTTTAGTCGCGGTCCGCCTCCCCAACCGGGACTAAAGGGTTTTGGCGCCGCTTTCGTTCCCGCGCAGAAAGACCCTTTAGTCGCGGTTGGGGACAACAACCGCGACTAAAGGGTACCCTTTAGTCGCGGTCCGCCTCCCCAACCGGGACTAAAGGGTCTGTGCTGGAACTGGCGCGGTGCGGTGGGATGTTTAGTCCCACCTCGCTAGCCGAGAGGCTTCGACAGTGGTTTATAAGCGCGGCTGCGCTCACCACTTCGAGCTCCTCTCAAATGCAGGCTTACGGGCCTATTCTGTCACTATGTGCCTGTGGGCCTACTGGGCCTTCTGCGGGCCTGAATCCTGGCCCATTAATGGGTTTCTAGTCGTATTCAGGCCGTGGTGGCCCAGTAGGTGGCATATTTTTTATTTTTTGCCTGTTTTTTGTTTTCTTTTTTGCTTTATTTATTTTGTTTTGTTTCTACTTACAACAAAAACTTATTTATTTTATTTTATTTTGTTTCTAATTACTTATTTATTTTACTTTATGATAATTATTTTTGCTATTAAAGTTTCTAATTACTTATTTATTTATGTTATTAAAATTTATTTTATTTTGTTTGTACTTATATATTTTATTAAAGTTTATATTATTTTGTTTCTAATTCATTTTAAAATCTTAAAAATACAATTATATATCAAAAAAATCAGAAAATAAAACTAATTCATTTTAAATTCTTAAAAATACAAATAATATATCAAAAAAATCAGAAAAATAAAACTAATTCATTTTAAAATCTTAAAAATACAATTATATATCAAAAAAATCAGAAAAATAAAACTAATTCATTTTAAAATCCCTTGAAGGTTTGACAAAGGGTTTGATACATCATTCAGTTCATCGACCAGATACAAAGTTTGGTACAATAAATTATTACACATCAATTCTTCCCTTGTGTCCCTGCTTGCTTACGATTGTGCCGTATCCATGGAGCATCCTCATCATTTAACTTAATGCTTGGGTCAGTGTTCACTTTGAAGGGCGGAATTTCACCAAACATATTATAATCTTCTGACATGTCTGTCTTGTCCTCCACTCCCACGATGTTTCTTTTCCCTGAAAGAACAATGTGCCGCTTTGGATCATCGCATGATGTACTGATCGTTTTCTTATCTTTCCGTTTCCTCGGTCTGCTACTCATGTCCTTCAAGTAAAAAACCTGAGCGACATCTTTGGCAAGGACGAATGGTTCGTCAAGGTAACCAAGATTGTTGAAATCCACCATTGTCATTCCGTATTGCTCGTCCACCTTTACCCCACCTCCTGTTAGCTTGAACCATTTGCACCGGAACAAAGGGACCTTAAAGGAGGGTCCATAGTCAAGTTCCCATATCTCCTCTATGTAACCATAATATGTGACGTTTTGCCCATTCTCGGTTGCTGCATCAAAGCGGACACCACTGTTTTGGTTGGTGCTCTTTTTATCTTGGGCGATGGTGTAAAATGTATTCCCATTTATCTCGTACCCTTGGAAAGTCGTTATAGTCGAAGATGGTTTCTTGGCCAACATGTACAGCTGATCTCCAACATCATTGTCATTCATTAAATGTTTTCGCAACCAACTGCCGAAAGTCTCCATGTGGGCCTTTCTAATCCAGGATTCAGGCTTCCCCGGGTTGTCCGAGCGTAAAATATTCTTGTGTTGCTCGAAGTACGGAGCCACCAAGCTGGAATTTTGCAGAACTGTGTGGTGTGCTTCAGTCATAGAATGACCGTCCATACATATCGTGGATTCCCTTCCGATCTTGCCTTTTCCACTTAGTCTCCCCTCGTGCCGCGATTGAGGAATACCAATCGGCTTAAGGTCAGGAACATAGTCAATACAGAACTCAATTACCTCCTCATTTCCATAGCCCTTGACGATGCTTCCTTCTGGCCTAGCACGGTTACGAACATATTTCTTTAATACTCCCATGAACCTCTCAAAGGGGAACATATTGTGTAGAAATACAGGACCGAGAATGGAAATCTCTTCGACTAGGTGGAGCAGGAGGTGCGTCATAATATCGAAGAAGGATGGTGGGAACACCAACTCGAAACTGACAAGGCATTGGACCACATCGTTCTGTAACCGTGGTAGATCTTCTGGATTGATTACCTTCTGAGAGATTGCATTGAGGAATGCACATAGCTTCACAATGGCTACTCGAACATTTTCCGGTAGGAGCCCCCTCAAAGCAATCGGAAGCAATTGCGTCATAATCACGTGGCAGTCGTGAGACTTCAGGTTTTGGAACTTTTTCTCCGCCATGTTTATTATTCCCTTTATATTCGACGAGAAGCCAGACGGGACCTTCATACTGCTCAGGCATTCAAAAAAAATGACCTTCTCTTCTTTGGTAAGAGCGTAGCTGGCACGACCTTGAAACCATTCCGGATGCCGGTCATCTGGGTCTTTCAAAAGTTGCTGGTCCTGCCGTGCTTCCTTTGTATCATTTGTCTTCCCATACACGCCCAAGAAGCTTAGCAGGTTCACGCAAATATTCTTCGTAACATGCATCACGTCGATTGCAGAGCGGACATCTAGGACTTTCCAATATTCTAGCTCCCAAAATATAGATTTCTTCTTCCACATGGGTGCGTGCCCGTCAACTCCCCGCGGAACTGATTGTCCGCCAGGACCCTTTCCAAAGATGACTTTCAAATCCTTGACCATATCAAATATCTCAGCACCAGTACGTTCCGCAGGCTTCGGCCGGTGATCTGCCTTGCCGTTGAAATGCTTGCCTTTCTTTCTTACGTTATGATTTCGGGGAAGAAATCGACGATGACCCAGGTACACGTTCTTCTTACAATTAACCAAACGTACACTTTCAGTCTCATGTAAGCAGTGCGTGCATGCATTGTATCCCTTATTTGTCTGTCCCGAAAGGTTACTGAGAGCAGGCCAATCGTTGATGGTTACAAAAAGCAACGCTCGTAGGTCAAATTCCTCTCCTTTGTGCTCATCCCAGACACGTACACCAGGTCTGGCCCACAACTGTAAAAGTTCTTCAACTAATGGCCTTAGGTACACATCGATGTCGTTGCCGGGTTGCTTAGGGCCTTGGATGAGAATTGGCATCATAATGAACTTCCGCTTCATGCACAACCAAGGAGGAAGGTTGTAGATGCATAGAGTCACGGGCCAGGTGCTATGGCTGGAGCTCTGCTCGCCAAAAGGATTCATGCCATCAGTACTTAGACCAAATCTTATGTTCCTTGCGTCAGCTGCAAAATCTTTGAACACTCTGTCGATCTTTCTCCATTGCGTTCCATCAGCGGGGTGTCTCAACTCCCCGTCGGACTTACGGTCCTCTTTGTGCCATCGCAACGACTTGGCATGCTTTTTGTTCATGAACAGACGTTTCAACCGTGGTATTATAGGAGCATACCACATCACCTTGGCGGGAACCCTCTTCCTGGGTTTCTCGCCCTCAACATCGTCACCAGGGTCATCGCCTCTGATCTTATAACGCAATGCAGTGCATACAGGGCATTCATTCAAATTCTCGTATTCACCGCGGTAGAGGATGCAGTCGTTAATGCATGCATGTATCTTCAGAACCTCTAAACCTAGAGGGCAGACAACCTTCTTTGCTTCGTACGTACTGGCGGGCAACTCGTTATTCTTCGGAAACATATTCTTCAACATTTTCAGCAAATTTTCAAATGATGAGTCACCTACACCTTCCTGTGCCTTCCATTTTAGCAAATCCAGTGTGCAGCCCAGCTTTTTCAGACTATTATCGCATCCTGGATACAACGACTTTTTGTGATCCTCTAACATGCGATCCAAATTCTCCCTCTCCTTGTCAGTTTCGCAGCGTCTCCGTGCATCAGCAATGGTCCGACCAAGATCATCAGCGGGCTCATCATGTGCCTCTTCTTCACCTTCACCTAACCCTTCCCCACCTTCAGCATCATCCTCCATGAAAGTATCACCGAAATGATCATGATAGTTGTCATCGATATCATCCCCTTCTTCATCTTCTTCCATTCTAACCCCTCTTTCTCCATGCTTGGTCCAACAATTATAGCTTGGCATGAAACCGTGCCGAAGCAGGTGCATGTGAACGTCTCTTGAGGAGGAGTAACCCTTCTGATTCTTACAGACAGCACATGGACAGATAATAAAACCTTGCTGCTTGTTCGCATTTGCCACTACGAGGAAATCTTTCAAACCCGTAGTGAACTCGCCGGAGAGTCGGGGACCGTACATCCATTGCCGATTCATCTGCATTATTATTATATAAAGTATATAATTAACCATCATGCATTTGTTAAACTAACTAGCTAGAAATAATACAAATTAAACAATGAACTACACACATGCATATTTTATCAATGACACATGAAAGGTTCAAGTTGCTAACCGCGATCGCGGAGGAAAAATAAATGAGAAAGCTCAAGTGTGGCTCGGACACTTCATATCATGTTTGTTTCAGGCTCTCGGGCATTTCATCGAACACCTTGTGTGCATAGGAGGAACCAAAAGCAAACCCACCACCCCCTTCTGAAAATTGTGAAGTGAGCTGAGTGAAGTGAAGTGAGCTGAGTCCTATATATAGGGATGGGCCTTTAGTCCCGGTTGGCCTGGCCAACCGCAACTAAAGGCCTTCGGGGACCTTTAGTCCGGTTGGCCAGGCCAACCGGGACTAAAGCCCCTCCCGTCCGCCAGCTGGATGGGCCTTTAGTCCCGGTTGGCCTGGCCAACCGCGACTAAAGGCCTTCGGGGACCTTTAGTCCCGGTTGGCCAGGCCAACCGGGACTAAAGCCCCTCCCGTCCGCCAGCTGTCGACCGAGCGCGCTGGGCCCAGATAGTTGGTCGCGGGTCTCCTCCCGAACCGCGACTAAAGACCCCTTTTGTCGCGGTTCGATTGTTTTGGGGACTAATGGGGGCGTATGGAAGCCTCTTTTTCTACCAGTGAAACTCGACGAAGTTTCTCGACACGGACCGTGGCACATGAAGTTGGCTTCTAATGACTTGGTCACGTACTAGAACACGTACGTAGAAGATAGCAGCCTCGGCCAATCAAGTGGAGCTACTAGCCGGCTGACTTGCAAATGCACGTACACGCACAAACACGCTAGAATCAATTGGATGTCCACAGGTACGTCTCGTACCTGCTCTTTGTTTATATTGCTTTAACTCACGGTGCAAAGATTACAGGGGGTCTATATGGGTATAAATATCAGCTAGGCTGCCTTAGTTCCTAGACCGAATCAGCCAAGAATACTAATCGTACAAGGATACTAATTGGTGCACTGGTTGAACACGTACACACACATGCAGTCGGACCGGACGTTAGGTTTACTTCCAACGTCACCAAGCTTTCCATACGCTCCACGATGAGCCCGCGCGCGAAAGCCATCTTCCTACGCCTCAATTCCGTGTCGTAGCAGCTGTTGCCGTCAATATCGAATCTCGTCGCCGCCGTTCGAATCGCCGCCACGGACACCACCTGCCAAGCTCGCGCCTGGGCTCTGCTTCGAGCTCCTGGCGTCCCGAGGGAGTCGTAGCACTCGTCAGCTCCTCCTCTCGTGCCCCCTTGCGCCAGTTCCATGCTCGCCTGAGCTCGGCCACCGCCACTGCTCACCGCCGGCACCGCTACACGCCACGTCCGGTCGAGCCACTGCCTTCATTCGACGAGTCACTTCGGCGGTGTTCGAACACACCTCTCCGTGCTCGAGTTGAACCGTCGTGGGCATTTTTCGGCGATGCCCGAGCCCCTCTGCCGTGTTTGTGGTCGCCGGAGGGCTGCCGGAAGCGCCGCCGTGCCGTGCCACTGCCATGTGGGTCCTACCTGTCAGCCCGTTAATTAGCTCCACTAATCTGACCATTAAACCCCCACCGACTTGTGGGCCCCTGGTTGCTAATTAGGTTTAGTTTAAATTAACGTTGTCAATTATTACACCCACTGACAGCCCGACCCTGCCTCACTAAGTAAGATAATTAGATTAACAAATCCCTGTTATTTTGCACTGTCACTAACAACTAGGCCACACTTGTCAGTTTGACAGTCAACTGGGCCCTCTAGCCCCACTGTCATACACATGCACACATTGTTGGGTACACATTTCAATTTTGAATTTAAGATAATTTCATAATATTGTTAAAACTTTGGAAATTCATATAAAATAATCCGTAACTTGGATAAAAATAATTTATATATGAAAAATGATCAGAAAAATAAGACGAATCTGAATATGCCGTCCACATACCTATCACATGCCTACAACACAGCAAACATGGAACCTTCCCATCCGGATCGTTTGCCTAATAAATGCCTAGAGAGGTGGGAAAATATTTTCGGATATTTTCCCGCTCCATCTATAACATGTAGCACTGCATGATGCATTTGTTTGCTTTGTATTTATTATTTCTTCCCCCTCTTCTTCTTCGGTAGACCCCGAGAACAAGACTGGCGTTGCCCCCGAGTACGACTATGCCGCAGACGTTCAACCCCTTTCAACATAGCTTCCAGGCAAGCAAAACTCCCTTGATCATTCCAATATCGCCTATTCTTTCTCTCTCAAGCTTGGATTAGATTTTGCTAGTGTTGATCGATAGCTCCTATTCTGATGCATAGCCTGCTTTTGTAACCTGCTATATTTACTTTACCTGTTGTCCTATATGCTTAGTATAGGTTGAGTAGTGATCCATCAGTGACCCCTCACCTTGTCCTTGTTGCCCCCGCTTCATCACCGACGATTCGATCAATGTGATCGATGTGCCGAGACCGACACATCACCGCACACCCCCTTAGTTTTACGACTCTGCAGAGCTACTATCGAGTGTCGAGGGTGATAGCTCGTAACGCACTCCTGATGATATTCTGTAGTGTAGCTAATCGGTCGTTCCCTTGATGCTATGCTACGAGTCAATAAAAACATCCTTTATCGAAAAAAAAAGCTAATCGGTCGTGGATTATGAAGGGTGATTCCTTCTTCACCTCTCCCGTTAACGACTCTATCGTGCAACACCTCAAGTGTGGACCCTTCGAGTCTGATTCCTCCAAGTTCACCTTGATGGTTACATCGAGTAGGAATCCATCGAGGGTGATTCCTCGAGTTTCCCCCTTGATGTTTTGGACACACAGTTACCTTGACTTTACCTTAGAACCATGTTGAAGTCTGGTCGGCCCCGAGGGGTACCCGCGAGAGTTACTGGAGTCGGGTTGGCCATGAGGGTACCCGCGAGATAATTACGTGGCATGGCCGGGCATTCTTACCCCTTGCCGTAAGTCCACGAGACGGGGCGACAGGACCATAGATCATGGATCATTGATCGTCTCCGTGCACTCCCGAGACACTAACGGTTTGGATATGTGATCTGAGTAGGCCTCTGGCCTTTTCACACAAACCACCACGCGGGAATAAGTATGGGCACTCGGCATCGTACGATTGTCCTGAAAGCTCTACAGACGTCACAGTTGAGCGGCATGCGCCCGGGTGGTCCGCGTAAGCACCTGCTTTCTATGAAGAGGTAGTCAGGACTGATCCCGTCCGTCCTCGCAACGCGCAGGATTGCAAAGGACGATTGGCCCATGACCCCTTCGCATTTACGATGTAGACCGGCGTGTGACCTCTCTAGAGAGCCTAGGTAGGACTACGGCGTGTTGATCAGCCGAGGACGGGCATGAAGCGGAAAAGTGTGTCCGGCCAAAGCTAATCGAGCGTGTTGGGTAAGTTGGTGCACACCCTGCAGGGAAGTATATCTATTCGAATAGTCGTGTCAACGGTAACGGACGCTCAGAGTTGTATCCCGATCTATTACAACTAGAACTGGATACTAGGGACACTAAATGGATATGATTGCTCCGGGATTACTTTCTAGCAGGGAGTTGAGGAAGGATCTCTGGGAGTTACTACAACACTCTTACTACTATTATGTTATGTTACTCTACACTCTTCTGTTGCTGCAAGATGCTGCAATATGTTAGTCTTGATAGGCTAGGCCCTCCCCTCTCTTCTGGCAATTCTGCAGTATAGTCCACAGATACATCCCCTTCCCATTAATACCAATGCATACTTAGCATAGATTTGATGTAAGTCTTCCGAGTACTTTGGATGAGTACTAACGGTTGCTTTGCTACCTCTTTTCCCCTTTACCCGACTGATGTGACCAGATGACGGAGTCCAGGAGCCAGTTGATCCCGCCGGTGCCTACTACTACCCCGATGGTGCCTACTACTACATGCAGACCGTCGACGGCCAGGAGTAGTTAGAATGCTCCCAGGTAGAAGGTCTGCGCCTTTTCGATCCAGTTATCTTTATTTTGCTACCCTTTTTTAGGCAGACTTATTTATCTTATGTTTGTACTTAGATATTGTTGCTTCTGCTGACTCTTGTGTATTCGAGCCCTCGAGGCCCCTGGCTTGTAATATAAAGCTTGTATTATTTTAATTTATGTGTAGAGTTGTGTTCTGATATCTTCTTGTGAGTCTCTGATCTTGATCGTGTGCATTTGCATATATGATTAGTGCACGATTAAGTCGAAGGCGCCACATCCTCCACCGGGGACACTCCTCCCTATGAAGTGAGAGCCGGCATCCCCTACGCGCTCTACCCCGCGCAACCAGGGCATCCAAATCAGACACCACGTGAAGGAAGAGTGCCTCTCGTTATAGCCAATGCGCGTCAAGGAGGAGTTGATCTCTCTGCCGCCCCGGCGCGTCAAGGCGGACCGCCGCTTCCCACTACCCATGCCCAATGCGATCACGAAAGCTCACGGTCGCCTTCGCCACTACCTCGGTGGTGATGGCAGCGCTAGCTGTTTGTCATCCGAGAGCGCCCTAATGGCGCAGGAGTACACCGAAAGGGAGCAGCAACGGCTGGACAGGCGCAACGTGGCATCGGTCGGAGTTCGCTGACTTCGACATCCTGCCGCCACACATCGCGGCGGACCCGGAGCCGGCATACCCCTGGGCTCTGGACTGCTCTGTGATGATGGTAGAGCAAGCAAGTGTCATCTCCGCCGCTCGACGGGGAGATGGCCAAGTACGGTGAGGGGTGGTCTTGCAACGAGATCGCCGCCGCCAATGCCGCCTCCTCCAAGGCCCGACAGCCTCCACCCCCCCCCCCCCCCCCCCCCCGCCACTTCATCGGTGGCCGTGGCCGCACTGTGCACTGGGCATGATGAAATGGAGAGGATCATTCACGAGCATCAGACAGCTGCCGAGAAGCCCTACCACGACGCCGCCACCTTCCGGTGCCCGAAGCCCAACGACTCCGACTCCGACGCCGGATCGGGCAACTATGACGGAGGAAACGACTATGAACATGCACAGCCCTAACGTGGCTTCATGTCTAGTACTAGGAAATTACTACGTACTTGCATGTACCGTTCTAGTCAACTTCAGGTCAACTACCTTACACAGCTAAGGCAACTACTAGGTTACTTCCATGCAATTACCAAGAGACAGCGGTGAAGCCCACAAGCAACCCTTTCAGTTGTCATCTTTTCTTTGCTTTAAGCAGGAATCCAACAACGTTAGTAGATAGCAAATCCAGCTAATAGTCTCTTAGAGAGCACAGAAGGAAAGTACGAGTTGTCACCTTTTCTTTGTTGATGATTACCAATAGTAGATAGCAAATCCAGCTAATAGTCTCTTAGAGAGCACACAAGGAAAGTACGAGTTGTCACCTTTTCTTTGTTGATGATTAACAGTAGTAGATAGCAAATCCAGCTAATAGTCTCTTAGAGAGCACACAAGGAAAGTACGAGTTGTCACCTTTTCTCTGTTGATGATTAACAGTAAAAATAACAACACGTGCACATTGAATGTACTGACAAATTCACAGATGTAAAAAAGCTAGATGCCAGTCGTAGTCATCAGATTAGTCCCCTCCTGGGTCGTAGGATCCCCGTCGCATGCACATCCAGGATTTGTCTTCCACAACTTAGCGTTTTCTCTCACGCACCCAGTGCAATGCACCACTACTGCAGAATAGGCTAGCAGTGATGGGTGTGGCTGTGAGGAGCACCGCCACTGATCTCCCGTCACTGCTAACAGGTCATTATTGGCGGGCATGCCGTCTGCAACAGGTAAAGGGCCTAACAGTGGCGGGCCTTATTTAAGGCCAGCCCACTCTTGCCCCTCATCACCAATGGTGGGCATTATTATGCACTTGGTACTGGCCAGGAAACGTACTTGTGGCGATTGTTTTATCCTGCCCGCCACTGCTAGGTTCTTTAGGCTGCAAGCAAAATGTTGTCATAGCAGAGGAAGGTCATGCAAGTAGCGCACAATTAGCAATAAATAAGATCAAATCAGACATAAAACTAACGAGAGCAACTTGTAACAATGAACAATAAGTTCATTAACAATAAATGAGCAACAAGCAATACATAAGTCATCAAATTCAGTGTGCCGGTCTAGTTAAACTACACAATGGGCCAAGTGTATAGTCTTGCATGCCATATATAGGTAGGCCGCTGGTTTTGCTGGTTCCGCTCTCCTCTATAGTGACCGCTTCAAGATTGGCCTCTCTCATTTGTTCGACTCATCTTCCTCGACCTAATTCTAGAAGAACTTGAACGATGAGCGGACCTCGTTATTTTTTATAGTCACGAAGGTGCCTTAGATGCTTTCGAGCTCTATGACCACTTCGGACGGAGTGATTTTTAGGTGTTGACCCCATTTGACGATGTGTCCATGCTCCGTAGACATTTTGGCTGACCATATGAAGTCTTCGATGTGAAGATAGACCTAGAAGTCACACGTCACACTAAGCATTGGTTGCTGCCTGCAACATAATTGAGTGTCCATCTGGAAGCAGATTGTTATGTTTGTACTGCTTTTATAATTTCATCTGACCATGTGTCCTCTAGTCAAACTCCAATCAAAGAGACATTCAGCCAAAAGGTCCTTCAGGAGCGACCAGTCTTTTGCCAGGCTCTTCATGGAATCGATCACATAACAATAGTGCATTTGCGGTCATAGCACTACGAGAATCCAATGGTCCCCATGCAAATAGGTAAAACATACCACAAATATGACAAAGTTTAGAAGTTTGGTACATCAAAGCATATATCAAGAAAAAAGGAACAAAAGCATAAACCAAACAAGCACTTACTTGGGTCTGTAGGGCACGAGCAGGAAGTTTTTCAGCTTGGTATGTTGCATGAAATACAGTCCTTCAAGCACTTCCTAGTTGTCTCATCTTGAAGGTTCTCCTCATTCATGAGATAAGGGTCGACTATCGCGGCATCCATATTATTGTCGCGCCTGGCCTCTTTGGATTGAAAAAAGATGACCATAACCTGATTAGGCAAATTTTGAGTTTATATAAGTTGAAAAGATAAAAGACTATTTCAAATCCACTTTAATCCGCGTCAAAGTCTTCATAAAAACATAACCCTTTGGCACGTTGTGTAATGTGTTCAGTTCATGATGGTCATGCCTTACGATTGGCTACCTCCAAAGCTATGTTGTTGTTATGCAGAATCTTCATCTCAATGCTGAGTTTGTTGTACATATGCTTCGGTACCATTATTTTACCCAGATATAGACATGTTTTGTTGGGTGGTCAGCACATTGTTCGTATGCCAAGGACTTCTTTGTTTATCCCTTCCTAGGTGGACCTTTATCATTTGCACCGGTGCTGACAATCTTGCCCTTATTCTTCCCTTTCACATTCTTCCATTGCATCCTATTTTTCACCAGTATGACTGTGCCGGGCAGAGAGGACATGGATTGGTCCACCAAGTTGGTTAGTGTCGTTGGAGTAAACTTCGATTTCTTGCAAGGTTGGTTATCAGGAGGGGATGGTGGCATCTCCTCATCTATTGGATCATAATTAAGTGTGCTATCGGTCAAAAATAGGTCTTCTTGGTCATAAATAGGATTTTGTGATTTTTCAATCATGTGATCATCCGACACATCCTTAGTCGACACAGGGTGGCAAAGACCCAAACGAGGTCACCCAGGTGGCGCTCCAATGCCGGGGATGTTTGAAGAAGGTGTACTTCTTGGGGTGGGCTTTTCAAAGATAACATCCGCCATCAGCCACATGTGGTAACCCATATAGCTATCTTCAAGTGCCCGCAGCTCCTCGTACTTCTCAAAAATGTTTTGTTTCAGAGTCAACCTCTTGTATGTTGGGAGCACCCTTAGCAAAGATATCCTCAACAAGCCCTCAAAGCGTGTTATAGCTCCTTTGGGTAGGCCGCGGTGAATTGCCGAGCCATTGTCAGGGCAGCTCTGTCCCAGCGGACGAAGATAGAAGAAGTATAAAATAGCAGAGACGTTTTTCCGGCCGCAACGTAGTCTTTTTCCCTTTATCTCAAACTGGATACAAAACGCACTCCAAACACGAGCACACTAGCCTGCTTTGTAGCCGACAAGACGCAGCACCACGCTTCCATCACGCATGCATGCACCCACGCCCACGTTCAGCTCTGGAACGGCCACTTGACCCAATCATGCATGCAGCTAACAACCACCTAACAACCTGATGCAAACTAACTCGTCTAGACTCGGCCAGCACACCGGTCACCGGACGCTCCGACGTCCACTGCTGCTAGCTACGTACATGACCTAGACTCTAGACTACACGGTGGACACGAACGTGAGCATGGACTCACACGCCACCGGGACACACACGCTACAAATGTACGCATCAAGATGGCAATGGGTCGGGTTCGGCTCGGGTTGAACAATGTTAAATCCATATCCGAATCCACGGGTATCCATATCCATGGATAAAATTGCCATCCTTACGTACGCACATACATACACACATGGCCGTGACCCAGCCCGCGGACCCGACTTGGCACACCGACGCCGGTCGCACCGTCACGGACCCCACCTGGCGCATCGCGCCGGTTGCACCATGCTCCGTCACGACTTATTTCCAACAACCTGCTCATCGCACCATCTGGTGTTATGGCACTACACATATCTGGAGGCAAAGATAATACACAACTGACCGTGTTATGAAAATCTTCATGGCTATGTGAAAACAAACCTGATGATAAGTGAAAATAAGCATAAATGATTCAATGAAGATTCATCAAATTTCATTTTGTTGTTTTGCCAGTGGAGGTGATTTCATTGAAAAGCATTTTTTTCGTGGATGTTACTTGTCATCTCGGATGGATCTTTATATTTTGAAATTTGTTTCTAAATCATGGATGAGATTTAATTGTTTGCAAAACATGGATAAGACTTATTTCAGCATTGGCAGTGTGGAAATTCACATGAGATGCACTATACTATTGCTTGTTCTTCTGCCAATCATTCACATAATTCTCCAATTGTCTATGTGTCTCTATGTTACTTATTTTTTGTGCTCAGTAGCAGCACCTACATCTATGTATGAGCTGAAGATATTTTTTCCTAACTTATCTAACTTTCATGATGATGCAACTTCGATGAAAAATATGCCAAAGCTAGTTTTCAAGCCAGGGTTAGTTTTGAAGGTAGCACTTGTAGAAAAAGGGCCTAATGTTCAGCTCATTAGTCCCAGTTTGTATTTGAACCGGCACTAATGTGACCATTAGTGTCGGTTCCAACGGCTAGGCGGGCGGCGCTCATTAGTACCGGTTCGTGGCGAACCTTTAGTACCGGTTCGTGCCACGAACCGGTACTAAAGAGGTGGTGGCCTTTAGTACGGGTTGGTGGCTCCAACCGGTACTAAAGACCCCCCCCCCCCTTTAATACGGGTTCGTGCCACCAACCGGTACTAAAGGGATGCGCTGCCACCCGCCGTGCACAATGTTTAGTCCCACCTCGCTAGTTGAGAGGAGCTCGCACCGGTTTATAAGCCCCGCTGCGGCTACCGTGTCGAGCTCCTCTCTAAGCAGGCCTTTGTGGGCCTATTGCAAGTCTTCTGCCCTGTGGGGCCTACTGGGCCGTACGGGCCTGCATCCTGGCCCAAATAAAGGTTGGGTTTCTAGTCGTATGCAGGCCGTGCCGGCCCAGTAGGTGGGATGTTTTTTCTTTATTTCAAAAAAAATTCAAAAAAAAATCCTTTAGTACCGGTTGGTGTTACCAACCGGTATTAAAGGGCTCCCCTCCGCCGGCGCTGGCTCGTGCCACGTGGTGGCCCTTTAGCGGCGGTTCGTGCAGAACCGGAACTAAGGGGGGGGGGGACCTTTAGTCCCCACCCTTTAGTGCCGGTTACAGAACCGGCACTAAAGGGCCTTATGAACCGGTGCTATAGCCCGGTTCTGCACTAGTGTAGCAACATATGCAGCATCATAGTTATTGTTAGCATCCTTGTAGAGTTGAATTTACAATAAGTAGAAAGAGAATATGGAAAATCATTAAGTAGATGTAGTCAAAAAGGAAATAATTAACTAGAACAAATGTTTAGTTACAAACTTTTAGACAGACCAGCAAATAACAGACGCTATTCTCTGATGCAAAGATTATAAGTAGAACTGGAATGGCATGGTATTAGTATTTTTAGTTTTTTTTTAAATGCCACTAGCGTTTCAGAAGATCAAAAATATTTCCTGGTGATATATTGATACTTGAAAATTCATTCTGATTAAAATGGACGTTCCACCAATGGTCAAGGATGGATCACTATTTGACGCACTTGATATATTAGGAAG
The DNA here is from genome assembly GCF_018294505.1 of Triticum aestivum. Taxonomy (NCBI): domain Eukaryota; kingdom Viridiplantae; phylum Streptophyta; class Magnoliopsida; order Poales; family Poaceae; genus Triticum; species Triticum aestivum. The sequence goes on from NC_057796.1 coordinate 17,734,985, forward strand.
TTTTAATTTCAGTTTGATATGTTAATAATATCATTACCATGTTTCTTGTAAATGAACATTTGTGAACTTTGCAGCCAAAACAGTACTTATATATTCTAAACTGATATGCGTAAAAATAACACACTTGATTAGATTCAGCATGATACCTACACCCGAGGCTTTTCATGGTTGACTTGTGCTATAAAAAATTTATTACGAAAACCCAATGATAAACGAGAAAACAATGATTGTAGGCAATTAGTCCAAGAGAATTTTATTACTGACTAGCTGACAAGCTCAATTGTTATTGCAGTGAGGTTCATGCTGAAGATTTGAAGGTGGGAAGACTGCAGGAAATAAATCTAAAATTCAACATCAGAAATATCCAAAGTGGTGTAACAGGTCTACAAAATATGAAAGGTTCCCCATTTTATCTCCAAACGTTTTGATTGTCCTTTGCCATCCCCTCCTCATTGACCAATCTCTTAACATGAACTATGCTTTTATTTTATTTTCTGAGAAATAGTTATGAGATGATTGCCTCTCTTGATTTTCCTAGCCGTGAAGTTGGGGCTAATATAGGATTTCCATTTTCTAGAAAAAAAACATTTCAAAGTTGGTCTGATATGGCTTTCCGATTCTCTATGATGCTTCACATAGGTTGCAATTTACTTTGATCATATGAAAGTTTACACATGACAGAAGCATACATGATATCACAACGGCAATGGTAGCGGTGATGTGCAGGTGAAGGCAAGCTCCGTCATCATGACTCCTCCCGTCTCTCTTCGCGGGAGGCCCTTAGCAATGGCGATGACGCCGTCAAGGAATTACGGGGCGGTGGTGACTAGCTATGCAACAAGCAATGTCGAGAGAGAGAGAGAGGCCTGGAACAGGATCAGTGGCGCCCTGTCAAACTAAAATATTAAAATACCTTAAATCTGTAGTTACTTAAAGAACAATTTTAGATTAGTTAGCAATACTCAAATTGTCTTAATCTGCAAGTGTGCTCATCTATTTGCACCAATGCCTTACATCATGTCATTCAGGTAATTAGATTTCACTCTAATGTTCGTTGGCCTTTAATATGTCTTATGACAAAGTTGTCAGAAATTATTTGCTTTATAACCAAAACATAATCTTCTTTCCCCTTTCTGAAATAGCATAATAGTTGTTCCATAAGGTCCACTTTTTGCATTTTGAAAAATTTGTTGGCTCCCACGGCAACACGGGCGTATACCTAGTCTTTAATTAAAGTAGCCCAACAATAGGGACGCCTTGCCTCCCCTATGGCGCCGCTCATCCCTCTTTCGCATCCACGCCGCCGAGGGCAGCAGTGCCTCCACGACTGGTACTCTCTGCACCGGGATGGGGTGCTTCTCATGCGCCCCGAACACTAGCATACTCGTCCACAAACTCCGGCATGTTTTACGGCCGTAACCTCTCACTAACTTAGGTCCCCTTTTCTTTCTTCCTCTCTCTACAAAGATTATGCAATGTGACCAATGTAATAGGCGACATGTAGTTCGTCTGTACCATCTCACGAAAACCTAGCGAGCAAGGGCAGTCCTGCAGCCAAAGTCACCTTGCGTACAGAGGGGAGGCTGCAGGATGTCTTCTCACCTTCACATGAATGGCAGCGTCCGCATATCAGATCCGGTTTTGCACATCATATAAAATTGTACTGTCCTACATGCATTGGGTCTGCCTCACATTTTATTTTGTTTTCCTTGCAAAAAACAATGATACGAGCTTGCATAATTTTTCCTGTCTCAGTTATATTCCATTAATCAACTTACATAGAGCAAAATTAACTAGCGAACACCTGCTGTTCAGACTGCCTGTCTCAGGTGTCCATGATTTGGAGCCACAACATGTACAAAGATTGGTTGAAAACGAGTGACCTGAATGCACCCATTTGCTGGTACAATTTCGGTGTTTGATGAAAACGTATATTTGTGTCATTGTATCATAGTCGCATGCACATTGAAGATATTCTTTTTTAGAACTTACACAATCATCAATTGTTAAGGGATTCTTCGTAAGGGATTTTTATTCCAATGTCATATTCATAGTTTTGTGACAGTTTGGTTGGGAAAAGAGATAGCATAAGCTGTTTATCTCATGTTCTCTATGTAACCTGCAAAAACTAAGTTGGCTGTTGTATCTTTGTTTTCTGTTGCCTATTTTCAAACTTGTAAGAAGTGACTAATAAGTGAGCAACTTGTTGTAAACAATAGCAGTGGCTGTTCATTAATATAATTTCAGCCACAGTTATTTATTGCAGATTTTGAGTCATTCTTCATTCTTTTTGTATGCAGATTAACAAATTTGACACTGACAACTGCTGAAATTATTGAAAGAATGCCGAGAGAAGGACAAATTTTCTGTCGTCTCTGTACCTATCGAACTGAATATGTAAATAAACCTAAATTTTCAACAAAACCAGCTGCAATTCCCATTGAACGCCGGTGAGATATGCACCCTTCATTATTTTTATCATGAGAGCTCATCTATGCTTCTTTGTTTCAAGTGGTTGCTCCCCTTCCATGTGCATCGCCGTCTGGATTATATTTTTCTGATAAATTGATGCTTCCCTGTGATAGTAGGTTTTGTGTGAGAAAAATAATCTTAGGAATTCATTATGATTTCTTTGAGAAAAAGAATCTTAGGAGTTCATTATGATTTTTCAAATATAATGTTTGTTGCTAGCTAGTAAATGGTTATTTTATGCTTTATACACACTTCTTGAAAGTGGTCCATGGTCCACTTGTTGCCTCAGTTTTAGTTCCTAGGAGTTATATCAAACATATCTTTTTGTCATAACTAACAAAGGGCACTCACTTTTTTTTACTTTTTGATCATGCACAATAGCAAGATAATATGTTTCGTCAATAAAATGGAAGAATTTTCTTGACTTCACGATGTCGGTCCTTTTCAAGTCATTATTTTGATTTGATGACAGAGGTCCCAATATGTGTTATTTAGTGTAACTACTATAAACATGTTGTAATTGCTGTCTCCATTTGGCATATACTTCTATTGTTTCTTTTCTTAAAATGGATGGGTGCGGCAACGCCTTCCTCCATGGTCTAGTGAAATCATAAAACAACAAACAGAAATACGGAAGACATGTCGGCGCACTCGCCTCCGCCTCCCCGTCTTGCGAGCTGCCTTGTGCACACTCTCACTCACCAGGGTCCCTCGCTCAACTCTCCCCGAGCCTGGATGGTTGCCCCCGGAGCTTAGGTGCAATGCAAGGCTCAAAATGCCAAACCTACATGTATGAACCTTAAACTAGTTCTGAATTTTTGATAGGCCTGGGGCATTCGTATAGGTATGGGAAAACTACTCGCGGGAAATTTACCACACATGTGATGTTCCTCTTATCTCGTATATATGGTAGATTACAAGAGATCGCTGAAAAAATAGTTCGCTCCGCTAATGGCACGCTATAGCATTCTGAGCAATGTCATGCTAAATGAATTCAGTGTACAATAGTTCGCTATAGCATGATATAGCTGTGTTATAGTAAATTTTAAGGGCTTACTATTTTGTCATGGCACACTATTTTTTTTCCTTGTGAGAGATATACATGGGAACAAACCCAAGGATTCTTAATGATAATTATTGCATAGTAATAAACAATAAACAGTACAATAGGACTCTGGAGAACAAGAGCAATATGTTGGGGACGGCTATAGATCGAACACTAGCCATCAAGGATCAAGCCAAAGAGAGAGTAGAGAACAAGAGGCGAACACACCTGATGTATGATAGTTTCGGCAAGGATCGCGGAGGCTCATACGCCAAGAGAGCAGCCTCACCACCAAACGTCCCTGTCTCCACCTCCAGCGGCTAGCTAGCAGCCAACTAGTGGATTGCTTCTCATTTGGATCATCTAGTGTGTAAACGTTTCTTTTTATCTTCTGGTTTGAGAACTGGTGTACTTAACTGTTGTTTGATTTGATAGTACCATGGGTCAAGGACACACAAGAATCACAACACTGCCGACATTGACAACAGCCACTCTGGTGGATTATGCTTCCCTCCACTTCAGGGTAGATTATTACGAGCAAGTCAAGCACCTTAGCATCGATGAGGTCGTCTCTTCTTAGGTCCTCTTCGTCAGCAAACACTTATGGAGGATCGACATTACCCGCAGGGATCGGCAAGGTACTCCAAGGATGACATGTCAAATTATGTTTCTATTTACCTTGGGCACATGAGCAACTCCAGAACCATACAAACAATTGTGGAGGATGTACATTACCCACGAGGACCATCAAGGTACTCCAAGGATGACATGTCAAATTATGTTTCTATATATCTACCTTGGGCACATGAGCAATTCCAGAACCATACAAACATTTGTGGAGGATGGACATTACCCACGAGGACCAGCAAGGTACTCCAAGGATGACATGTCAAATTATGTTTCTATCTACCTTGGGAACATGAGCGACTCCAGAACCATACGCGCCAACTTCGTCGCCTTCATAAAGGATAGAGATGACAAACCATCAGAAATACCAGTAAAGACTGATCTTAAAGATTTCATCACGGGCGACCCTAGATACCTTGACGATTGGGGACATCCGTTTGTGGCCAGAACGATCCTTGAGGATAACTAAGTTATTAACCGGCACATCACATTCGTATGCACCGCCATCATCAGGCGTTATACCCCTGCCACCATGTGGCCTTCCGAAACCAGGAACCATCTCGACTACTTACTTAATCAGCCATATTGGACGGACGCGTCGTTTATCGTCGACGTCGAGATATTATTCCCTGCAAACTGAACGATGGTCGCATCCCCTCGCCAGTCTTCAAGGCAAAGATTTTTGGGTCTGTGGCGGAATCTACAATGTCATGGATCACACCGGACGATATAACACCTTCAAAATTCAAACATATTCTTAGGTTCAGATATACTAATGCCTTTCCTACTACAAAGAGTAACACTATACTAGATGTGATTTTAGAAAAGGCGTATCGGGGATTTATTTCTTTTCTGGTTCCTAAATTTCTATACTAGATATGATTTCTAGTTTGGTAGAGGATTTCTTACTGAGTAAGACTAGTTGTATTATGAATAAAAATGTTAATAATAAAAATTTACATTCATAGATGAAAATTTACAATTGATATTGTAAGTAATCGTCTACGCCATCAATATGACATTTTTTCCCTCAAACGCTCACCGAATTGCACGTCTCATTTTGTATTAAGATCAACCTGTGCAACTGCACGGGCTAGCACTTTTAATATTCGTTGGAGAAGAGATATTGTATGAATTAGAAAGATCATAAGGAATAAGATTTTATATTGTTTATGCACATTATGTCTAATAGTCAATTTTGTCATAGTGTATGCATATCCTACATGTTGTATCTACTCGTAACCTATAAGTCTACAGAAGGTCCTAAAATCAAATGATCTATTCTAGCATATGTTGCCATTTTTGGCATGAAAACACGGTGGAGTTTGGTCAGTTAATTTGATCTTAAGATATGGAGAAATAATAATCGTACATTTGCAGATTAGTACTCCCTCTGTAAAAAAAATATAAGATCATTTAGACCACTAAAGTAGTGACCTAAACAATCTTATTTTTCTTTATAAACGGAGTATCAACTAATATACAACCGAGAAGAGCATTCAGTTTCATTTGAGTAAAACTTGTATATAAAATAGCAGAACTATGCAAGGCGCTCTGTCAGTAACTTGTCATATTCTATGCACATAGAACATCAGAGGTGTTATTGTATATTATTTTGTTGCATTAAGTAGATTTATTGAATATAAGTTATTTTTCTAATCATAACACTGCTAGATGTTTGCTTTCATGATTGACGTGGAGAATTTTTGCTCTTATCTGTATCAATTTGTGACTTCTGATGCATTCAGATTTTTATTAGTATGTGATTGTCTGCGTTTAATGATATTTTTAGGTGTTGTTTTATTCTATTTAGAAGACCACAAAAAGAACATAAAGATGCTATATATGCCGGCAATTATCAACGCCATCACACTTGCAAACAATCAGTAGAATCCACCGCTCATGTATCATGCAAACGGTAAGAGATCGTATCGTATACCAAAAAATTAAAGTGCATGTAGAAAATAAAATAAAATAACAAACCTGGTTTAGCACGTGCATGAACCATATATGCATGATGATTACTAGCACCGGGAGACATTTTATGTAGAGGCATCCAGAGGCATACTCTCCCGGGACTTTTCATCGCCTCTGGACTCAACTTCAGCTAGTCGCCTCTCAAGTCATGACATGCTTTTTATTGCAAACAATATTGAAGTTCCTGTGTTGTTAAAGAAGTACTTACCTTATATGCACGTAATAAACATATTAAGGGAAAAGGAGTAGTAATCAACTTGGACTCATATGACGGGCCGATGGAAAATATAAATGCCATAAATTGGCTTCTACTTACAACTGATAGATTGAATCTTGCATGGATAGCTAACATAGGAGATCATCAAGGAAGCATATAGACATGTGTGCATTAATAAGACATAAATTATCTTATAAATATATGTTAGACTTAGGAAGGAAGAAAATAAACTCAGATATCAATGTTTCTACATAAATGGAGGAATTTGGTGGTTAGTCCTAATGCATGCAAAATGTATACTTTAAAATTTTGAGGAAATAGCAAGATGGGTTTTTACATGGATGCATAGTCCAAGTACGCTTTTTTTACATAATCAATATAAAATGTATTACATGCATGATTATCTGATGTGGAGAACAAACTGACAACAAGAGGAAGGAAATATTGATTTACTAATACAGGACAAACCTGAGTTCGATGAAATACTTATTTATCATTAGTTGTGCACCCTGGAAAAAAAACGATATTCTGTCACAATGACAGGCTGAACTAACAGAACATCATTAGCTGATCCAGACAAAATTGATATTCCTGTTTCTTCCTAAATATATGGTACAATCGGAATTAAGAAATATCATGGCATCTCCAAGGGTAGAAACTAAAAACAACAAAGAAGAACCCACAAAAGAAATCGTTAGTTAATTATGTAATATCCTTAGCTAGACAGCACCATGGTGTACAATAACTTTCGCGCATAAATTTATATTACTATTTTACCTTATACTTACTGATGCAGTTGACGCTTGACCTTCGAAATTATTATCGAACGACCACCAACCACTGGATGGCTAAGGAATAGCTATCATGTAACTCAACATCTATGGTCGTGCTTATCATGGACAGCAAAGGGTCATATAAGAACACTATTGTTTAGGAAAATACACCACCGCAAACACGACAGCCTAGATTGAAAATTTCATTGAAACTGAGGAAACCAATGTAGCATAAAACATTTGAACATGTTTTTCGAACACATAATTGTTGACGAAAAAACAAATAACCAAGACATGCATGACTATCCTAAATTGAGTAAACACAATAGGCTGACCAATAAAATTGTAACATTCAGCCCAATTTCAGTTACATAAAACACACGACAGCATCAATGTAAACCTCCTTTCTAACTACAGATCTATCTTATGAACTTGCTTTTGTGTTGAAATAACCTGCAGCTGGGTGCGAGTTCCATCATATTCAACTTGCATGATATATGATTTTTTTTGGTTACTTATCCAAAACCATGCATCAACACAGTTTGTTTCCTTCACCCGGTTGCCGCCAGTAAAAGTTTCAGTGAGCTATAAGGTTGAGGTAAATCTTCATCTTTTGTAACCACAACTGGAACAAAATATAGGAATATCATTAGAGCAACTATTAACACTTGCAATTTCTTCCCATGTGCACAACTCATTTAGTCTGTGTCTACACTTTGCTAAAGATATCTTATACCATAGTTAAAATCAGCTCCATCAAATAGATGGTTGAGATTGGACTAAGGGAGTTATCTAAGCTTGGGTGATTACTAGACGATAGTTGATAATGGAAAAGGTGTAGCAAGTTTAATATTGAATGCAACCAAAAAACTGAATGGACTCACATAAGAAAATAACTTTGATTAGAAGTTTTCTTCATGACCATCAAGAATTTTATGACTGAAATAGTTTTGTCTCTTGGGCAAACTACAGTGGTCGAGCGTCTCCAGTGAAAGCACTGCTTGAACCAGTCACATACTCACAATTACCATTCAATAATGAAGAAAAATGTTCAAATATGGAAGGCACAGAATTACCGGAAAAGCTTAGAAACTGATTCATGTTGGACCAATCATGGGAGATATGTTAGTTAAGATAAAAGAAAAGGTACCGCCAAGATACAGAAGCATTGCTACTTTTCCACCACATACTAAAAGGTCGGAATAATCGTGTATATATGTACCGTCACCAATGAATATTTGACATCTTTGTCGGCCACAACATGTATATTATGTTGTCATCTTTGTATGTACACACCTTGAACATTATGTGTGCATTTGTACAATATGGTATCCGATGGACTTGACTACCACAGTAATTACAAAAAGAAAATGTTTAAGTAATCAGCATGGTACCAGTTGCATACATAAACACCAAGCTTAACTTTAACAGGAGTGGCATGCTTGACTATGAAGTGAATTGTATATTGCTGAATGCACGGAGTAGTCGGCTGACCTAGTAAAAGAACTGAAGTTGTCATAAAAGTACGAATTTTCATTTATCATCGATTCATGTGAGACAGTACATATTAGATATGCTAATTAAGGGGGGACACATAAAAGGGAAGCATTGTAGATTTGCCATCACCATATACATCACGAATTAATCCTCGACGCATCCCATCCACCACTTTATTGTGGCATCTTTTCCGCAGATCGAGTGGATGAGTATTATCTTTCCATGTTAGTGTGTGCAACTTGGAAACATGCATATGTACGCACCTATTGTCAGGACGTTATTTCTAGCTGACCGAACTACCATAGTAATCACTAAGGTCTATGATGTCCTTTCTAATAAGCAATCTGGGTACTACTACTGGTTGCATGAGTGACCAAGCTTAATTTTAAAAGATAAACTTTTTTTTGACCAGTAAAAACAGCAAGAGAGGCTCCTACTGTTCTATATTAATTAGAAACAAAAAGAGAAACATTATTAACAATAATGTGAACTGCACATAGCTATGTATGCAAAGTGGATATGTACGCACCTATTGTCAGGACGTTATTTCTAGCTGACCAAGCTTTTATACCATCATGGTTTGGAATTTCGTCTAACACACTAAAGGTGTATATACAGCAACACAACACGTGTTCAGGGAGAGGAAGATTCAAGATTGCTATAGAAATTGAACGATGGTGCTGACAGCTTACTTCTTACATCTCGTCATGGGATGTCGCGAGAAGAAGCGGCGTCCAGCTAGCATTGTGATCATCTACGATGGGAGAGTGGCCACGAAAACTGGGTAGGCAGGCAGCATTGATCTGGTCAGGAATGGAGTCTGTCGTTCCCTGTCCGGCAACAATGACGGACGATGCGAGCAATGGCGCAAGAAGAGACGTCCAGCAGAGGGTTGACGGCACATCATGTTTCCATCCAACAGCAAGAGAGGCCGCAAGATCAATTGGATTCTTTGATTAAAAGCTCCATCATTTCCATGACTATACGAAATCAAATCCTATAACCAAGAAGCCTAAAGATATAAAGCCCACAGTTCCGAACACGTGTGCTTCATCAGAAGCAGAGGTGTTGTTCACGCGGCCAGGAAAGTTTGTTTTAGATTTGGGAGTCTCTATTTTTTGAGGAAGCCTAAAAACTTCGCAATACTGCAAATAGATATGACACTCGCCAAAAGTACAAATTATCAGAACACCATGCCTATCTTTGAATGTTTGAAACTGTAAAACGCAAAGATGTCTCCTGTACTATTTTATGCATGGACCTTCTCTCTCTAATTCAGCAATAACACATGGGAATTTCTGTCTTAACAGCGTGAAATCCTCGGTTAACACATTCGTCTTGAAATTTTCTCTTCGACCAAGATATGTCAATGCACCTTTTCTTTATCTTTTTTTGCGGGGGAATGTACCTTTTCTATTAACTCTAGGCATTTGAACATTTTAGCACAAGCCAAAATATACTGCATCTACCAACACAAAGTCACATAACATTTGGACACACATACATTTCAGCCAATCTGGTGCAAACAAATCTGCGGCAGCAAAGGGGATCAGAAGCATTCAACTACGGAGTCTTCAAGTTGGTCATCTCTAGGCAAGGCATTATTGTATATAAAATAAAACATAAGTGTGAAAATTGTCGGTGTTATTTATAATGTATTTGCCCCTCAACCATGGAGTAAGAAGCTCAGCTTTAAAGGCTAGTGAGTGAGCCACATGCATTGCTCAGTGCGCTAAGAACATTTGTCCATTGATGATGAACGACACATCAGTGGCTGATCTAGCAGGTAGAGCCGAGATGTATCTCACTGTCAAAATGCGGCGAGGGAATAAGGCTATCAGATAGGCCCGGGATGGTGTGTATAAAGGTAATTTTCTCCCTCCACAAACTTATTCCCTTTCCGCAAACTCGTGAGATCCCCAATCATCGCTCTAATAACCTTTGATGAAGCAGTACTCTAGTAGATCCGACTTGTAACAACCCTTGTAATGACAATACATGCAAGGGTAGTGCAATTTAAACCTCTATCCACTAATGGCCAACAAACTTCTACTTTTTGTTTGCCATTTTAAAACATATGGTTTTTGTTACTGCCTCCGAATTTTTTTGCAACCCTATTACCTCAGTCGAATGAGCTCATGGAATCATCTATGATGACGGTTTACAATTATATAAAATTACATTTTTAATAGTGAAAATAATAGCATGATGAACTAAAAAAATATGTGAACATATAATGATAAATCTTATGGAGAGGATAGTATTATTCTCAAGGCTAGGCATGTGATTCATGTTTGACCGATGCTAGGCGTCAGTCGAGCGATGCAAGGCATTGACCGGCAGCCCACCGAGTCCAAATCGCAGCATGTGTATGCCCAGACTGAGATGCGGAATGGGTCGTCTCTCACACCCACACATCCCTGTGACACCACGAAAAATATACCTCGGCATCTTCCCCACACGTGTGCCTCCACGGCTCACATGCAGAAGACCATGTCACCGGCGTCACTCCTCCATCGGTGCTTGCATTGCTCCGTAGTGATCTGCCACCGCTGCCCACCGTCACAAGACAGCAGCATTGTGCAGGTTGTGCCATGTCTTTCTGATTCCTTTCTTAGTGAGGCCTTGTGAATGTTGCCCACACGGTGGTGCCTTTGGACTAGTTTGCGCATCCGGCTGTAAAGGTCTTCACTTGGTTTCTCTTAATCAACGGAGAAGGTCTCCGGGAATCATAGCAATGCTCCTGCTGTCTATCAGAAATAATCATATATGGTGTTCTTGTGGATAGTCCTGCTCTTCTTACTTGGCTCGCTAATACCCACATTGATGTTGTCCGGATAGGTAATCCTGCTCGGTGATCGACGCGTAGTGCTTGATCCCTGACCATGAGCACTAGCAGCCTGTGCATCAGGGAAGTGTGGCTGGTGGTGCGCCATGTACTGCTGCCGTGGAACGTACGGTTCACGGTGCGCCATTGCCATGTACTGCTCCTGGAGCACATGATCAATGCCCATCGGGGGCTGCCTCGTCACTTCAGGGAAGAATTCTTGCCTGAAGGGCTGCCTCGTCACATCATCATCAGGGAAGAATTCCTGCCTCCTGAAGGGCTGCCTCGTCACATCATCATCAGGGAAGAATTCCTGCCTCCTGAAGGGCTGCCTCGTCACATCATCATCAGGGAAGAATTCTTGCCTGAAATCAGGGGAGAATTCTCGCCTGAAGTACGGCACGTACGGCCGCTGCACAATCGGAGGAATATTGTAGTACGGCTGCTGGACAATCGGAGGAATATTGTAGCTATTCATGGCCCCCGCCATGGCAGGAAACTCCTGCCGGTGGTACGGCGTGTATGGCTGTTGGCGCTGGAACATGGGAAGATTCAGCTGGCTAAGCACATCAGGCTGCTGGTACGCCGTGTATGGCTGCCGAAGCATAGGGCTGCCGGCGTGCCGGGCGTAGTGAGCCCGCACCGGAACAGGAAACTCTTGATCACGAGTTCCTCCGGCCTGGCGCCATGGCGCCCCCACAAAGCCCATGCCGGCGTCCTCCACTCTATCGTCCTCTTGAACAGGAGAGGCGTCTTCATCCTCCCTAACCATCTCCTCATCGGGGGTTGCGGACACGAGGACGCAAGGGTCGGGCTGCTCGCCGATGAGGGTTGCGGTTGCGGGCACGGGGACGCTGGGGTGGGGCTGCTCGGCGTCGTGGATCGCGGTTGCGGACACGGGGGCGCCGGGGTGGGGCTGCTGCTGCATCTGGCGGAAGCGGAGGGAGAGGGAGGCGTGGAGGGAGGAGACATGGGCGTCGATGTCGTCCCAGGTGAAGGGGAGATGGTAATGGGGCGGCGCGCAGGCGACGAGGCGGTCGAAGGTCTCCCGCAGGCGCTGCTTCCTGACGGGGAGCGCCGCGATGGCGGCCTCCAGGTCAGCCGTCGCCATCGGCGCCGCCGGCGGGGCGTGACCAGTCCGCGACGACATGGCCGCCATGGGACGGGGAACACACGAGGACGGACGAACCAAGGAGGAGGCGGGCAGGAGCTTGGGGAGGCCGATGCGGAGTTGTTGAGGAAGGCGAGGGGAGCAGCCGGGATGCAGCGCCGGCGACGAATCGCCGGCGGCGGGGAAGACCGAGGCCAAGGCGACGAAAGGAGGCGATTTCTCCGGCGCGGAGGAGGGTCAGGGGAACGAGGCGGAGGTCGAGGGCATGCCGGCCGGGATCGGGAAGGTGGGTGGCCGCGCGGACGAGGGCCGACGGCGGGGGCGGAGAGGGGAGGGGGAGGGAGGGAGGTCGGAGGCGGGCGGCTAGGGTTGGGGGCGAGGGCGGAAACCCTAGGGCGTCGGGGCGACGGCTTTATCCGGCCGGGGCGGCGGGTACGGCGGCCATCCGGTGGGTGGCCGCGCACGCGTCCGCGGGATGGGCGCCACGTGCAGGGGCGGGATGGCTCCTGGGTTGGGCCGAGTCGCTGTCCACTCGCTGCTCTGCTGCAATCACTCTACTAGCATATTTCTTTTAGTTGCTCTCACTCCACTCACTCTACGGCCCATATTCCGCTCGCTATTAGAGTGTTTCTTCTTTTTTAGGCGCTAACGTTTCATTCGACTGTTTCTTTTTCTTTTTTCTCTTTCGACGACTGTTTTTCTTGGGATACCTTTTTTGATATATAATCAACTGACAAGACAAGATAGTACAAAGAACACCAGAAGTAAGCAGAAGTAAAAAACACATCTATGTTCGTAGACCACCTAGCGGCGACTACTAGCACTGGAGCGAGCCGAAGGCGTGCCGCCTTCTTCACCCCTCACTCATCGGGGCCGGGCAAACCTTGTTGTAGTAAACCGTCGGGAAGTCATGGTGCTAAGACCCCATAGGACCAACGCACTAGAAAAACAAGCATCGCCGACGAAGAGAAGCGCAGATTGGAAGGATCCAGCATGTAGACACGCGAACACAGACGAACGAAGATAGCATCCACTAAAGACAAACACTGACCGAAACCTACAAGATCCGCTGGAGACAAACCTCAACACGCCCTCCGACGATGCTAGAAACACCACAGGGATGGGAACTAGGCGGGGAGAACCTTATTCCAGCTTCAGAGAGCCGCCGCCGCCTCACGCTCTCTGAGCAGGACACAGACCCTAGCAAAACTCAAAAGAGCATGAAAAATGGAGCCCTCCCACAGGCAAGGGCCGAGATCCACCACGCCTTCATGGCCCTAAGACCATAGGAAACGAGGTAGACTGGCGGCGGTACCGGCGGGAGGCATGAGAAACCCTAGCCAAAAGGGTCCTCTTCCACACGAAGAAAGAAAACAATCGCTTTTCTGTCTGACTGTTTTCTGGTCGCTACTATTTCTGATCGCTGTTGTATCTGCGTCTCAAAATATCTTCTGAAGTTTAAATAATGTTCACAAATTTCATAAAATGCTTGTAAATTTCAAAAAATGATCGCAGATTCAAAGAATGTCCGCGAATTCAAAAAAATTGAATTCAAAAGGTGTTCGTGAATTGAAAAAGTGTTCATGAATTTGCAACCATGTTTACTGGTACAAGAAAATGTTTGTGGATCCAACAAAAATCATGAATTTGAAAAAACATCATGAATTATGAAAATATTCTGAATTCAAAAACTATTGATAAATTTGAATGTTCAAGAATTTTATAAACGCAAAAGCTAATTTCCGAACGACGGAATCTCTACTCCTAAAGGAGGAGTTAGTAGTCTCGCCTCACTTTCAACCAACCTTATATTTTGTCTGCGAACGTCTTACATGCAACATTTCGCTCAAGCGGAACCAATCTGGGCTAGCCCATTTGATGCATGCATGAACTTAATAAAATTGGCACTTTCGCAAAACAAAGGTCATGCATTAACTCATTCAAAATCAAATCTTAAGAAAATCTCAATCAAATCAACAATTAACAAAAACAACATCATCATTAACTCATTCAAATCAAGCGACACTTTCCCAAAATAACGTCATGGATTGACTCATTCAAATCAAATCTTAAGAAAATCTTAATCAAATGGACACTTAATTAAAAGAACATAATGCATTAATTCACTCAAATCAAATCTTAATAAAATCTCAACTAAATCCAAACTTTCCATGCCTTCCATTACTTATACCCAAATCAAATCAAATCTTGCCAAAAAATCAATTAAATCATGCATTGGCAGGTGGGTGGCCGACGACAAGAGTGGGTAGGTGGAGAGCGGGAGAGAGGTTGGAGGCGGGCGGCTAGTGTTGGGGGCGAGGGCAGAAACCCTAGGGCATCGGGGCGACGGCTTTATCTGGCCGGGGCGGCGGTACGGCAGCCATCCAGTGGATGGCAGCGCATGCGCAGGTGGGATGAGCGGCACATGCAGAGGCGGGATGGCTCCTGGGTTGGGCCGACTTGCTGCCCACTGGCTGATGTGCTACTCTCTACTCACTCTACTGCCCTTTTTTTAGTCGCTCTCACTCTACTTACTTCCCGGGAGCACCTATATCGCTCACGCGTGACGGCCCATATTCCGCTCGCTAGTAGACGCCCTAGCGCTAACGTTTCACTCGAATGTTTCATTTTTCTTTGGTCCTGGTTCGACTGTTTCTGATCGCTACTGTATCTGCATTTAAAATATGTTCTGAAGTTTAAAGAATGTTCACCAAGAAAATCCTCGTGAATTTCAAAAAATATCAGCGAATTCAAATATATATATTTTTTAATTGAAAAAGTGTTCCATTATTGAAAGGTTGTTCACGAATTTGCAAAAATGTTCACGGATATAGGAAAATGTTCGTGAATTCAACAAAAATATGAATTTCAAAAAAATGTTCCTGAATTCTAAAAATATTCATGAATTCGAAAACTATTGATGAATCTGAGATTAGAAGATATTTCTGAATTTTAGGAAGTGTTCACAACTCAAAAGAATGTTATGAATTTTTGAGATGTTCATGGACTCAATTTCTTTTGCAAATTTTAAAAATGTTGACGAATTTGAGAAAATATTCAAGAATCAAATAAAAAGTTCATGAAATATGAATTTGATTTTTTTTTCAAGAATTTAAAATAAAAGAAGGGAAGGAAAAAATAAAGAAAGAATATAGAAAATAAAAATACCAGAAAAACAGGAGAAAAAAACCAATAGAAAGAAACATAGAAGAAAAGAAACCCGAATCAAGGAAGGTTCGAGAAGCTTACCAAAAACGGTGGGAAGCTCATGCAGGAAAAACCATAAGATAGGTCGACCCACACAATGGCCAGCATTTTTTTCCATGGTAATACTTGTCTCATTCATATCATAGAGATCAAAGTATAAGTCACGTAAACACCGACATGACAAAACTGAAAAGATAGCAGAACATCTCCAAGCTAAACACCAATGCCCATCACCTGCCTCCGGCACCACTACAACAACCACCGAAGATAAGAATGACGAATCACATCCTCACCCGAGCTCGACGCGGCTCCATCATTGATATGCAGCTTTGCGGACCTACATCGCTGATATGCACCTAGCGTTTGAGGAGGGTGTGTGTGTCTCTGTTGTATCAGTCGTGGTGCGCCATAAATAGGATCAATGTCTCTACTAGGCGTTGGATGGTTATCTGCCACCTATAGCTTGTTGGGCCAGCCCATGCAGTGCTCTCTCTCTCTCTAGTTCTCTATCTCTCCCACTAAAAAAATATGGATCATGTTTCAAATTAGTTGGTGACATATGTGCTATGAAATCCAAATTATTCAAAAAAGGTTCAGATCCAAGCCACACAAAATATTCAGCATTTTAAGTTTTATATTTATATTTGTAGAAATATAAACCCAATTAGTTACTTAACAGGGTTGGAAATACTAATTTATGATAGATGGTTCCAAAAATCTTGGAATAGTTTTGGTTGCTTCCTAATAATATTGGAAGGCTAAATATAGTCTTTCAAGAGATTCCACCAAGTGAAAGTCCCTCAATATAAATATATCAAAGATCTATATTTTAATTTAAATTGGAATTTTAAATATGGTTTGAGGATTTCCAGCATTCCAACCTATGTGATCTTTTGGGTGAGTCATATGCACATATACAAAGTTTAGGCCAAAAATCCTAGGTTTCAGCCCTATTAAAAGATGAGGGTTAGAATTATTCTTATTTTGAAACTAACATAATTAAACATGATGCTTATGAGAAGTTTATGATACACAGTCAATTACTAATTAATACTACTAATCTAGCTATGGCTATTAAAATAGCCCACATCCCAGCTATTGCATTTGCAATGAATTGGACTTAGGAATAATATTCTTCACTACATGCATTTGATAAATCAAATAATTTGTATGTTGATTGTCTTGCCAATGAAAATGTGGCAGAAATGAGGAGGAAAATTTGGCGAGAAAATGAGGGTGACAAATGACTGGGAGAAATTGGCGAGAGACTAGGGTTGAATAAATTAGCGGGAGAAATAGGTGGGGAAAATGGTTGAAGAATCGACATAAAATAAAAGGGTCCAAGAGACAAGAGTGAGATACTGGCCGCAAAATAGAGGAAGACAAATGAAAAAGAAAGTTGGCAAAAAAAAGGGTGGAAAAAATGAAAAGAAAAACGACAGGAAAATGTCCGAGCAAAATGAAGTGCGGAAGTCGACCAGAAAAATAGGGTAGAATAAGTTAACGGGATAATTGGTGGGAAAATCTAGCCGGTAAATTGGGCCAGGAATAAGAACCGGATACATCGAAGGAAAATATGGCTAGGAGAAATGAGGAGGAGAAATCGGCGGGAAAATAGGACAATAAAAATGAGCGGAAAAAAGGGTGGGGTAAAACGGCGTGAAGAAAAGGGCGGGAGAATCACTAGAAGTATGACTGTAAAATATGGTAAGATAAATAGCGAGAAAATTGGTAGAGAAAATAGGGAAGGAGAAATGAGTGGAACAAATTGGCGGGAAAAAGGCGCGAGAAACGAGCAGGGAAATGGGAAGGGAAAATGAGAGGAAGAATTTTTAGGGAAAATAGGGAACAAGTAATGAGCGGGAGAAATTTGTGAGAAAATAGGTTGGGAGAAATTCGTGAGAAAATAGGGCGGGAGATATCAGAACGAAAAAAATTGTGAGAGGAATGAGAGGATAAATCCGTGGGGAAAAGGCGTGACAAATGAGGGAGAAATCGGCTGGGATAATAGGGGGAGGGGAACGAGCAGCAGAAATTTGCGGGGGCAAAGGGTTGAAGAAATAGGCAAGAGAAATGGAAGGGATAAATGAGACGTATAAATGAATACTACCATGGTTTATTTTGTAGTATTAGGAAAACAATAAGGTATCTAGGATATGCGCTTTCCACTAGAGTATCTTAGTGTACATACTATTTGTTGTCAATAAAAATTAAATGAAAAGCGTATCGTGTGGACATATTGAACACTTTGCAGGCAGTTAGCTGATAGTTTCACTCAAACAATATTTGTGTACTTTATTGAGACAATTTCAGCACATGACCTCCTTGAGTCAATAAATCAATTTTAATTAGTGTCCAGATTAACACTAGTAGAAAAGGGCTCATTTGTCCTGGTCTAGAGGGCCTTTAGTCCCGGTTCTGGAACCGGGACTACAGGGTCGTTACTAAAGCCCCCCCCCCTTTAGTCCCGGTTCTTACACGAACCGGGACTAAACGCCCTCCACGTGGCCGCTGCCTGGAGGTCCACCTTTACCAACCGGTACTAAAGTAAATATTATGATTTTTTTGAATTTTTTAAATTTTATTCTCGATTTTCAAATTTCTGAATTATTTTAACCTCTAATCTCTAACCACCCCTCATCACTGCTCAATTTAACCTCTAATCTCTAATCACCCCTCATCATCTAACTTCCCGGACGGTCACCCATCCTCTCACTACCCCAGCCTGAGCACGCTTAACTTCCGGGTTCTATTCTCCCTCGTTTCCAAGTCTACACATGTTGTTTTCCTGACAATAGTAAGATGTCAATCCTATTAACCCTCAAGATTTTAGCTTGAGCATGAAGTCACACATTTCACTGTTTGAGTTTGAAACTATTGTTCTAAAAAACAATAATTATTTAGTAACCCTAATATTTCCTGAATAAGTAGTTTGACCACAGTTTTACCAGATTTGACCAAAATTCAAAAAAACTGAAATAATTATTTAGTAAGACTAATATTTCTTGAATAAGTAGTTTGACCATTGTTTGACCAAATTCGACCAAAATTCAAAAAGTAGTTTGACCACAGTTTGACCAGATTTAATGTTTTTTTTAAATAACTGAAATTTTAGCATAACTCTTTTTTTCCTTTTAGAATTTGGGGATTCTAAAAATTTGCAAACAGGCCACAAGCCGTCAAAATCGGATGGGGATTTTCGTGCTGAACATTTTGATATATTACACGTTTTTTTCCGACATCGTATGCAAAAGTTATAGCAGTTTTATATTTTCCCTACACTTTTTTTTAAAACATGTCCAAATTTAAGTTTTTAAATTTTCCTAACTAGTAGATGTAGTAACATAACTACATCTCGAAGGATTTTAATTTTGAAGTTTTTATCATTTTCTTTTGCTTTTTACAAAACTGAAAAGGCAATGGGGGGGGGGGGGTAGAGTTTGAAAATGGGACCTTTAGTCCCGGTTTGAGCCACGAACCGGGACTAAAGGGCATGACTAAATGTCTAATCTTTAGTCCCGATTTGAGATACGAACCGGGACTAAAGGGCATCGCACCCTTTAGTCCCGGTTCGTGTCTCAAACCAGGACTAAAGGGCTCATTTGAACCGGGACTAATGCCTTTAGCCACACGAACCGGGACCAATGCTCACATTAGTCCCGGTTCGTGACTGAACCGGGAATAATGGGCTTATCTGGCCCGAATGAAAGCCCTGTTTTCTACTAGTGTAAGTACCAAATATGCTAGTTCTTTCAGTAAAGCCTTGCTCTTAGGCAACACATAGGTACAAAAGAACTCTTCAACTCATCACATTCGACATCGACTGACCGAGGGAAACTCAAATCGAAGGAGAAGTAGAGTTTATTTTATAATGGTAGCTCTAGCGGATTCCCATAAAACCCACCCCGCCAGTTAAAATGAAATAGCAGATAAGAAATTACGATGTGAAACTAGTGTGACATGCAATTGGTAATACCGAGGAAAATTAACATACAAGTCTCATAGTTATTGTTTGTGTTATCTTTCATACGTAGTTATTATCTTTTGTGTTCCGTGACATAGTGATTTTACGTGATTGGATCTTACGCATCTATTTTCTTTAATTGAAATAACTATGAACCTTAAAAACTGTAGAAATATTTGAAAACACATGCATGTAGAGAATTATATAGATTAGATATCTATGAAGAACCTCCACTGTGATAGGTTACCCCCTCGCGAGCTAACTCTTGTTGCTAAGTCCATTCTAACTAGGGTCTAGGCGAAGTACTAAAATTGCCGGTTCTTTTAGGGTGCGTTTGGTTCACGAGATAGCCACCCAATGGACAGGGATAGCCATTTTTTTTACTGGATAGCAGCCGTTTGGTTTGTGGGCGAACTGGGAGGAGATGGGATAAAGATAGCCATATGCTTGGAATATACCTCTGAAATCCGGCTCCACGCGCACGCAAAAATGTCGCAGACATGCCCACCCACCCGCGCGCGAACGAAACGTTTTCTCCCGCTGAGGCGCTGAACTCCCCGAAATCAGTGCATGGGCGTCGTGTGTGCGTGTACGTGGTGTGAGTGAGCCGCATCGATGACTCGTGCCCGGAGACAACCATCTTGAATTCTTCTCTCCAACCAAGAATTCAATGCACCTTTTCATTTTTCTTATTTTGCTGGGAAATGCACTTTTTTTCAACTCTAGGGATACTGCATCTACCAACACATTGTCCCATAACATTTGGACAGACATACATTTCAGCCGGTCTAGTGCAATCAAATACGTGTCAGGAAGGACATCCAGAAGCATCTCAACTGTTGATCTTTCAAGTTCCTCATCTCCAAGCAAGACATTAGTGCATATACAATAGAACATAAGCGTAAAAGTTGTGGGTGTGATACCTTGTTGCGTACGTGATGGATGATGTCGTTGCCTCAACCATGGAACCAAATAGCTCAGCTTTGAAGGCTGGTGAGTGAGCCGCATGCATTGCGACACATATGGTGCCATCTGGCTAAGGTGGATCCCACTGTCAGAAAGCAACAGGGGAATAGGCTATTAGATAGGACCACGATGGTGCATATAAAGGTGATGTATCCTCTATCAGGATTTTCTCTCTCCACAAACTTATTCCCTCTCCGCAAACTTGGGCTATCCCCAACTATCGCTCTAATCGCCGTTGATCCCATTTGCACTTGGCACATAACCATTATAAAAACAATATATACAAAGGTAGTGCAATTTAAACCTCTATCCACAAATAGTTGACACACTTTTACTGTTTGTTAGCCTTGTAAATTGCAACACACGATTTTTTCTGCTACCTCCAAATTTTTTGCAACCCTATTACCAATGTTGTATGAACACACGAAGTTTCAAAATGTTATCTACGATGACAATTTTGAATTATATAAAATGATTTTTTTTCAGAAGTGAAAATCATAGTATGTTGAAAATCATGTCAAAGGCCATTTCCATATTCGAATCGTCACAAAATTACACCGTTGTTGGCGTTCAAAATATCATTTATGAAGAAGGTTTTGAGTACGGTAAAATGGCATTTTTTTAGTACTGAAAATAAAAGTATGTTGAAAATCATGCCAAAGGGCATTTGCACATTTGAATCGCCGCAAAATGACACCATTGTTGCCGTTGAACTAAAAAAATAAGTACATCCAAATCTAATGATATAGATCATGGAGAGAATGGTATTATTCTCAAGCCTAGGTCTGTGACTCTTGTTTCGCCGATGCTAGGGGTGGGCCGGGCGATGGGAAGTATTGACCAGCATCCTACCGAGTTGTTGAATCACCACAGGTGTGGTCCTTGGATGAGTTGCACCCTTGTGACACAACGAAAAAGACACCACACATCTCCCCCACACGCCTCCCCTCCATGACTCATTGAGAAGAGCAATGTCACTGGTGTCCCTCCATTGTTGCAAGCATTGCTCTGTCGTGATATCTTGTCGTTGCCCGCCATCAGCCCATCACAACAGTAGCATTGGGAGTCCCGGGAGTCCCGGGAGCTATTACATATTTCCCTTGTGTGGGTTGTCATGTCTTTCTGGTTCGTGTTTAGTATAGGCCTTGCCAATGTTGTCCACCAGGTGCTTCCTTTGGAGTAGTTTTTGCTAACTAGTTTGCGCATCCATCTATAATTAAAGGTTTTTGCTTGGTTGTTATCTCTCATAAATAATCGTATATGGTCTTCTTCTCAATTGTCTCCTCCGTCATTGGTTTGGCATTGTGCTTTGGCTTGTCTGGCTTTGGTTTACCATTGTGCTTGTTGATAGTCTTGCTCTTCTTACTTGGCTTGTTGACAAGCACATTGATGACGTCGTCATTAGTAGTCCTGCTGAGTCGACAATGCTTATGGTTTGATCCCTGAGCACTAGCGGCGTGCCCTTTAGTCACAGATGACGACCAGTGAGATACCATGAGTGATGGCGTGGCCATGTGCGGCTGCCCGAGCGCATGGCTATTGCTCGCCGCAATAGGGAAGTAAGGTTGATGATGCACCTGTTGTGGCAAGTAGGGTTGATGGTGCGCCATCGCCATGTAGTGCTGCTGCTGGAGTAAACCACACATCTCCCCCAGACGCCTCCCCTCCATGACTGACATTGAGAAGAGCAATGTCACCGGTGTCCCTCCATCGTCGCAAGCATTGCTCTGTCGTGATATATTGTCGTTGCCCGCCGTCAGCCCATCACAACAGTAGCATTGTGTGGGTTGTCAAAGTCTTTCTGGTTCGTGTTTAGTAGGCCTTGCCAATGTTGTCCACCAGATGCTGCCTTCGGAGTAGTTTTTGCTAACTAGTTTGCGCATCCATCTATAAAGGTTTTTGTTTGGTTGTTGCCTCTCAGAAATAATCTTATATGGTCTTCTTCTCAATTGGCTCCTTGGGCATTGGTTTGGCATTGTGCTTTGGCTTGTCTAGCTTTGGTTTAGCATTGTGCTTGTTGATAGTCTTGCTCTTCTTACTTGGCTTGTTGACAAGCACATTGATGACGTCGTCATTAGTAGTCCTGCTGAGTCGACAACGCTTATGGTTTGATTCCTGAGCACTAGCGGCATGCCCTTTAGTCTTAGATGACGACAAGTGAGATCCTATGTGTGAATGCATGGCCATGTGCGGCTGCCCGAGCGCATGGCTATTGCGCGCCACAACAGGGAAGTAGGGTTGATGATGCACCTGCTGTGGCAAGTAGGGTTGATGGTGCGCCATCGCCATGTAGTGCTGCTGCTGGAGTATGGTCAATGCCCATCGGGGCTTCTCGTCTCACCATATCAGGGAAGAACTCTTGCCTAAAATACGGTATGTAGAGCGGCTGCTGGACCATCATAGGCGTACTGTTATACATCGGCACGGTAGGAGGAAACTCTTGCCGGTGCACCATGTATGGTTGTCGCTGATTGATCCTCCGCACTTGGTCACGAGTTCCTCCCGCCTTACGGCGTCGCGCCACCACAATGCTCACCTTCTTGTCCTCCCTATCTTTCTCCACCTGATCTTCCTTTTTCTCATGAACCGGAGACGCTGTCTTCATCCTGGATATTTTGTTCATCGTTGCTAATCATCTCCTCGTCCTCCACTCCTCCTTGATGGACTCATCGTCATGGGTTGCAGACACAGGGACGCCGGGGTTAGGCTGCTCGCTGTGGCGGGTTGCGGTGGGCGACACGGGGACGCCGGGGTGGGGCTGCTCACCGTCTGGGGTTGCGGTGGGGGACACGGGGGCGCCGGGATGGGGCTGCTCGTCGTCGTGGATCGCGCTTCCAGAGACGCTGACGGGGACGCTGGGGAGGCGCTGCTGCTGCATCTGGCGGAACCGGAGGGAGAAGGAGGCGTGGAGGGAGGATACGTGGGCATCGATGTCGTCCCAGGTGAAGGGGAGCTGGACATGGAGCGGCGCGCAGGCGACGAGGCGGTCGAAGGTCTCACGAAGGCGCTGTTTCCTGCCGGGCAGCGCCGCGATGGCGGTCTCCAGGTCAGCCCTGGCCAGTCTGCGGCATCGCCGCCATGGGAGGGGAAAGAGATTGGGCAAATCGATCTGATGCGCCGGCAGGAACCACGCAACAACACAGGATTGATTGATGGTAGGGTTTGCTCTGCTGTGGGCTGAGTTTTACAAAGGGGATATCGCTAGAAATACGAATCGGTGACGTATCCGAGTCACGCGCCTGCAGGCCCTCACTGACCTGGTGAAGAGTAGATACATATACTCTGTATGTTCCCTAAAAAAAAGATATGTAGTGTATGTTTCTCTCTCTCAAAAAAATAAAGATATGTAGTATATGTATGATTGTGCATGGGAGTGTGAATATTGGAGAATGCAAGCGAAACAAGCTCACTTGCTCATGTGGTCGACTGGTTGTATGGTTGTTCGGTCGAGAAATATAAATATATATTTTTGGTTTCGTTTATTTGGTTAAACATTTGGCTTTTTGGTATATACCTAAAAAACCAAAATTCAAAACGGTAACAAAATTTTATATCATTCCAAACACCAGAAATAATAAAAACCATAAAATTGGTTCGGCTACGTTTATATTCTATATGGTTTTTTGGTTTTGCACAAAGTAAGGAGGTGGGACGCGGGTTAGCAGGGAGAGTTTGGGCTGCAGCGTGTGGGCTAATTGGCGCTATATATGCATAGATTTTTTTTAGAGGAAAAGGGCACCCAAGCCCCGGCTCCATTGTATTCGAATGAAACCCAAACGAGTAGCAACAGTTAACACACATTTAGGCTTCGAATGAAACCCAAACGGCCAGGGTTCCCACTCTGGTTACGGGCTCAGCTCTTGGAGGGGTTTAGGGTTTTCGTGTCGCCATAGACACCGGAGATCGATCTGCCCTTGGAGGCTGGCACACATGGCGAGCAGCGGAAGTTCGTCGGGTTCAGGCCACAAAGGGAAAGGCAACTTGGAAGATTTGATGAAGGAATTGGCTCTGAAGGAGGATGACCTTGATGACGTGGTCTTTGTTGGAAACATGAGCAATTTACCAAATAATTTTGCTAACGGAAATATTAGATAAAGCATGACTAATATAGCAAATATAAAGCAAGTCATGCAATCTGACAGAGAGAAGGTAAACATCGTCTGCATATATGAACTTGAGCTAAACACATCTAGAACAGACACTAGATGAAGTTGCTTATACGACATAGAACCTAACATATGTAGGGCAGAAACTAGAGCCAAGAACTGTAGCAGGACTCCTAACAGAAAGAACAAGAACACGTACGGGACAACATCAGCAGAAGCACTGGACTTGGGGTCGACGTCCTCTCCAGCCATGTCGTCGATGAGGTTGTCGACGTCGGGGAAGAAGTCGTCGTCGGGGAAGTAGTCGTCGGGGAAGTAGTCGTCGGAGTCCGTGATGAAGAAGTCAGTAGTCGCGCGGAGCGCTCCCCAAAAACCTTATCACCCTTCTCCCGTACAGGACTCAAAATGGTGCGGTTTCGGAGGCCTACTGTCCCGACTCGCGGTGCACGCCGCAAGCCGGGATGAGGAAGATCGTAGCAGCTGTGCAGTGTTCAGGAACTTTGTGGCGAGAGGAAGAGGATCTTCTGGTGTGTCTCTCTGGAGAGGAGCAACCTCTCTTATATAGGCACAGGAGAAGGACGCGAACAGGCTGCGACGGGAGGTGAAGCAACGAGGGGAGACGAAGCGAACAGGCAGCATGCGAAGAGGTGCGCCGTTCGTATTCAGTCTCCACTACATCAAAATGTTTTAGCTCCCGTGTGACCGTTCGTATACCCGTCGTGCGTGGCAAAAATTTAGACATCGGCTCGGCTCATTCCCGCAACCCGCGGCGCGGCGCGGCGCGTCGTGACGAGGCGTGGCGTGGCGAGGCGGGCGGCGGAGGAGGAGCGCGCATGGATGTCCCTCTTGTTCTCATGCTCATACATGTGGGGAAAGAACCTCCCTTATAAAGAGGTCCAACTCCCTCAGTGTCCCTTGCCTTGCACGAATGGGCTAAGTGGGCCTCTAGGATTTATTAGGAATTTCTGAAATTGTTATTGGGTTGGCCCATAAATAGATAAAATTCCAGTAATCCCCCACCAGATCCTAGAGGCACATAGAATTTGCCTTTAGTTCCAAAACACTGTTTTATATACCGGTACTGAAGTGGAGACTGTTAAGTTGAACTTCCACCTAGAACTCTATGCTACACTAGTAAGCAACTTGAACAGTGGAGTGGGCCTTGAACTGCAAGTTTTCTACGAATCTAGCTTCACATAAAGCCTTGACCGATATGTGGCTACCGTGGGTCTTCCCCGCTGGTGGAGCTTATGCGTCATACTTCGAGACCTTTCATGAGTTTACTAGAGAGAACCCTACTCTCATAGATTGCGACGTTTAACAATCAGACTCATATAGGTGTGTTCTTCAAAAGATGTTCTGCAGGACAACATCTCTGCTTAAATGAGCCAATTAGAACACATTAAGATATACATCAACCTGCCATGCAGTTTTAGGAGAGTATTGCATCTTCATGGAGTGGTATTGTTAATAGTAAGGATACTCTCCTCTCAGTTGATCAACAGCTTGTCTTCCACATCTAATTCACGGAATCTCCGATCACAAAGAATAGGTTACCACTGTGAACAACTCATATTGCGGGTCTCATACCCATCTCCCTCGATGCATTATCTATCACATTACGTGATAGACCCTTAGTAAAAGGATCTGCCAGATTTTTAGATGTTTGGATATAATCCAATGCAATAACTCCGAAGTTTCTCATTTTCCTGACAGACTTTAACCTTCTCTGAACGTGTCTTGATGACTTCATGTTATCCTTTGAGCTGCTCACTTTCGTGATCACAATTTTATTGTCGCAGTTCATAAGGATACCCGGTACAGGTTTCTCAAAAACCGGCAAGTCATTCAAGAGTCGGCGAAGCCAATCTGCTTCGACCGTAGCTGTATCTAGTGCTGTGAGTTCTGCTTCCGTTGTTGACCTCGTTAAGATGGTCTGCTTGCAAGACTTCCAAGAAACAGCGCCACCTCCATGAGTGAATACATATCCGCTCGTGGCCTTTATCTCATCAGCATCTGAGATCCAGTTTGAGTCACTATACCCTTCAAGCACCTTTGGGTGCCCGTGTTGGGGAACGTAGTAATTTCAAAAAAATTCCTACGCACACGCAAGATCATGGTGATGCATAGCAACGAGAGGAGAGAGTGTTGTCCATGTACCCTCGTAGACCGACAACGGAAGCGTTATCACAACGTGGTTGATGTAGTCGTACGTCTTCACGATCCGACCGATCAAGTACCGAACGTACGGCACCTCCGAGTTCTACACACGTTCAGCTCGATGACGTCCCTCGAACTCCGATCCAGCCGAGTGTTGAGGGAGAGTTTCGTCAGCACGACGGCGTGGTGACGATGATGATGTTCCACCGACGCAGGGCTTCGCCTAAGCTCCGCAACGGTATTATTGAGGTGTAATATGGTGGAGGGGGGCACCGCACACGGCTATATGTTATATGCTAGGCTCCGTGTTCCGAGGCCATATCTGTTATATGCTAGGCTCGTCAAGTTTAACCTGAGTATTCCGCGTGTGCAACTATTTTGCACCCGTTGTATTTGAACGTAGAGCCTATCACACCCGATCATCACGTGGTGTCTCAGCACGAAGAACTTTCGCAACGGTGCATACTCAGGGAGAACACTTATACTTTGATAATTTAGTGAAGGATCATCTTATAATGCTACCGTCAAACAAAGCAAGATAAGATGCATAAAGGATTAACATCACATGCAATCAATATAAGTGATATGATATGGCCATCATCATCTTGTGCTTGTGATCTCCATCTCTGAAGCACCGTGCTTGTGATCTCCATCTCCGAAGCACCGTCATGATCACCATCGTCACCGGCGCGACACCTTGATCTTCATCGTAGCATCGTTGTCGTCTCGCCAACTTATTGCTTTTACGACTATCGCTACCGCTTAGTGATAAAGTAAAACTATTACATGGCGATTGCATCTCATACAATAAAGTGACAACCATATGGCTCCTGCCAGTTGCCCATAACTCGGTTACAAAACATGATCATCTCATACAACACATTATATCACATCATGTCTTGACCATATCACATCACAACATGCCCTGCAAAAACAAGTAAGACATCCTCTACTTTGTTGTTGCATATTTTACGTGGCTGCTACGGGCTTAGCAAGAACCGTTCTTACCTACGCATCAAAACCACAACGATAGTTTGTCAAGTTGGTGCTGTTTTAACCTTCGCAAGGACCGGGCGTAGCCACACTCGGTTCAACTAAAGTGAGAGAGACAGACACCCGCCGGTCACCTTTAAGCAACGAGTGCTCGCAATGGTGAAACCAGTCTCGCGTAAGCGTACGCGTAATGTCGGTCCGGGCCGCTTCATCTCACAATACCGCTGAACCAAAGTATGACATGATGGTAAGCAGTATGACTTATATCGCCCACAACTCACTTGTGTTCTACTCGTGCATAGCATCAACGCATAAAACCAGGCTCGGATGCCACTGTTGGGGAACGTAGTAATTTCAAAAAAATTCCTACGCACACGCAAGATCATGGTGATGCATAGCAACGAGAGGAGAGAGTGTTGTCCACGTACCCTCGTAGACCGACAGCGGAAGCGTTATCACAACGCGGTTGATGTAGTCGTACGTCTTCACGATCCGACCGATCAAGTACCGAACGTACGGCACCTCCGAGTTCTACACACGTTCAGCTCGATGACGTCCCTCGAACTCCGATCCAGCCGAGTGTTGAGGGAGAGTTTCGTCAGCACGACGGCGTGGTGACGATGATGATGTTCCACCGACGCAGGGCTTCGCCTAAGCTCCGCAACGGTATTATCGAGGTGTAATATGGTGGAGGGGGGCACCGCACACGGCTAAGAGATCTCAAGGATCAATTGTTGTGTCTCTGGGGTGCCCCCTGCCCCCGTATATAAAGGAGCAAGGGGGAGGCAGCCGGCCAAGGGGAGAGGCGCGCCATAGGGGGGAGTCCTACTCCCACCGGGAGTAGGACTCCTCCTTTCCTTGTGGGAGTAGGAGAAGGGAAGGGGGAAGGAGAAAGAAGGAGGGGTGCGCCCCCCTTCCCTAGTCCAATTCGGACCAGACCATGGGGAGGGGTGCGGCCACCTTTTGAGGCCTTTCTCTCCTTTCCCGTATGGCCCATTAAGGCCCAATACGAATTCCCGTAACTCTCCGGTACTCCGAAAAATACCCGAATCACTCGGAACCTTTCCGAAGTCCGAATATAGTCGTCCAATATATCGATCTTTATGTCTCGACCATTTCGAGACTCCTCGTCATATCCCCTATCTCATCCGGGACTCCGAACTCCTTCGGTACATCAAAACTCAATAAAACTGTCATCGTAACGTTAAGCGTGCGGACCCTACGGGTTCGAGAACTATGTAGACATGACCGAGACACGTCTCCGGTCAATAACCAATAGCGGGACCTGGATGCCCATATTGGATCCCACATATTCTACAAAGATCTTTATCGGTCAGACCGCATAACAACATACGTTGTTCCCTTTGTCACCGGTATGTTACTTGCCCGAGATTTGATCGTCGGTATCTCGATACCTAGTTCAATCTCGTTACCGGCAAGTCTCTTTACTCGTTCTGTAACACATCATCCCGCAACTAACTCATTAGTCACAATGCTTGCAAGGCTTATAGTGATGTGCATTACCGAGTGGGCCCAGAGATACCTCTCCGACAATTGGAGTGACAAATCCTAATCGCGAAATACGCCAACCCAACAAGTACCTTTGGAGACACCTGTAGAGCACCTTCATAATCACCCATTTACGTTGTGATGTTTGGTAGCACACAAAGTGTTCCTCCGATAAACGGGAGTTGCATAATCTCATAGTCATAGGAACATGTATAAGTCATGAAGAAAGCAATAGCAACATACTAAACGATCGAGTGTTAAGCTAACGGAATGGTTCAAGTCAATCACGCCATTCTCCTAATGAGGTGATCTCGTTAATCAAATGACAACTTATGTCTATGGCTAGGAAACATAACCATCTTTGATTAACGAGCTAGTCAAGTAGAGGCATAGTAGTGACACTCTGTTTGTCTATGTATTCACACATGTATTATGTTTCCGGTTAATACAATTCTAGCATGAATAATAAACATTTATCATGATATAAGGAAATATATAATACTTTATTATTGCCTCTAGGGCATATTTCCTTCAGTCTCCCACTTGCACTAGAGTCAATAATCTAGTTCACATCGCCATGTGATTTAACATCAATAATTCACATCACCATGTGATTAACACCCATAGTTCACATCTCTATGTGACCAACACCCAAAGGGTTTACTAGAGTCAATAATCTAGTTCACATCGCTATGTGATTAACACCCAAAGAGTACTAAGGTGTGATTATGTTTTGCTTGTGAGATAATATTAGTCAACGGGTCTGTCACATTCAGATCCGTAAGTATTTTGCAAATTTCTATGTCTACAATGCTCTGCACGGAGCTACTCTAGCTAATTGCTCCCACTTTCAATATGTATCTAGACCGAGACTTAGAGTCATCTAGATTTAGTGTCAAAACTTGCATCGACGTAACCCTTTACGACGAACCTTTTTTCACTTCCATAATCGAGAAACATATCCTTATTCCACTAAGGATAATTTTGACCGCTGTCCAGTGATCTACTCCTAGATCACTATTGTACTCCCTTGCCAAAATCAGTGTAGGGTATACAATAGATCTGGTACACAGCATGGCATACTTTATAGAACCTATGGCCAAGGCATAGGGAATGACTTTTATTCTCTTTCTATCTTTTGCCGTGGTCTGGCTTTGAGTCTTTACTCAATTTCACACCTTGTAACACAGGCAAGAACTCTTTCTTTGACTGTTCTATTTTGAACTACTTCAAAATCTTGTGAAGGAATGTACTCATTAAAAACTTATCAAGCGTCTTCATCTATCTCTATAGATCTTGATGCTCAATATGTAAGCAGCTTCACCGAGGTCTTTCTTTGAAAAACTCCTTTCAAACAATCCTTTATGCTTTGCAGGATAATTCTACATTATTTCCGATCAACAGTATGTCATTCACATATACTTGTCAGAAATGCTGTAGTGCTCCCACTCACTTTCTTATAAATACAGGCTTCACCGCAAGTCTGTATAGAACTATATCCTTTGATCAACTTATCAAAGCGTATATTCCAACTCCGAGATGCTCGCACCAGTCCATAGATGGATCCCTGGAGCTTGCATATTTTGTTAGCACTTTTAGGATTGACAAAACTTCCTGGTTGCATCATATACAACTCTTCTTTAATAAATCCATTAAGGAATGCAGTTTTGTTTATCCATTTGCCATATTTCATAAAATGCGGCAATTGCTAACATGATTCGGACAGACTTAAGCATAGATACGAGTGAGAAACTCTCATCGTAGTCAACACTTTGAACTTGTCGAAAACCTTTTTGCGACAATTCTAGCTTTGTAGATAGTAACACTACTATCAGCGTCCGTCTTCCTCTTGAAGATCCATTTATTCTCAATTGCTTGCCGATCATCGGGCAAGTCAACCAAAGTCCACACTTTGTTCTCATACATGGATCTCATCTCAGATTTCATGGCCTCAAGCCATTTTGCGGAATCTGGGCTCACCATCGCTTCTTCATACTTCGTAGGTTCGTCATGGTCTAGTAACATAACCTCCAGAATAGGATTACCGTACCACACTGGTGCGGATCTTACTCTGGGTTACCTACGAGGTTTGGTAGTAACTTGATCTGAAGTTACATGATCATCATCATTAACTTCCTCACTAATTGGTGTAGAAGTCACAGGAACAGATTTCTGTGATGAACTACTTTCCAATAAGGGAGCAGGTACAGTTACCTCATCAAGTTCTACTTTCCTCCCACTCACTTCTTTCGAGAGAAACTCCTTCTCTAGAAAGGATCCATTCTTAGCAACGTCTGTCTTGCCTTCGGATCTATGATAGAAGGTGTACCCAACAGTCTCCTTTGGGTATCCTATGAAGACACATTTCTCCGATTTGGGTTTGAGCTTATCAGGATGAAACCTTTTCACATAAGCATCGCAACCCCAAACTTTAAGAAACGACAACTTTGGTTTCTTGCCAAACCACAGTTCATAAGATGTCGTCTCAATGGATTTAGATGGTACCCTATTTAAGGTGAATGCAGCTGTCTCTAATGCATAACCCCAAAAACGATACTGGTAGATCGGTAAGAGACATCATATATCGCACCATATCTAATAAAGTACGGTTACGATGTTTGGACACATCATTACACTATGGTGTTCTAGTGGCGTGAGTAGTGAAACTATTTCACATTGTTTTTAACTGAAGGCCAAACTCGTAACTCAAATATTTTACCTCTGCGATCATATCGTAGAAACTTTTATTTTCTTGTTACGATGATTCTCCACTTCACTCTGAAATTCTTTGAACTTTTCAAATGTTCCAGACTTGTGTTTCATCAAGTAGATATACCCATATCTGCTCAAATCATCTGTGAAGGTCAGAAAATAATGATACCTGCTACGAGCCTCAATATTCATCGGACCACATACATCTGTATGTATGACTTCCAACAAATCTGTTGCTCTCTCCATAGTTCCAGAGAACGGCGTTTTAGTCATCTTGCCCATGAGGCACGGTTCGCAAGCATCAAGTGATTCATAATCAAGTGATTCCAAAATCCCATCAGTATGGAGTTTCTTCATCCGCTTTACACCAATATGACCTAAACGGCAGTGCCACAAATAAGTTGCACTATCATTATTAACTTTGCATCTTTTTGGCTTCATTATTATGAATATGTGTATCACTATGATCGAGATCCAACAAACCATTTTCGTTGGTGTGTATGACCATAGAAGGTTTTTATTCATGTAAACAGAACAACAATTGTTCTTTAACTTAAATGAATAACTGTATTGCAATAAACATGATCAAATCATATTCATGCTCAACGCAAACACCAAATAACACTTATTTAGTTTCAACACTAATCCCGAAAGTACAGGGAGTGTGCGATGATGATCATATCAATCTTGGAACTACTTCCAACACACATCGTCACCTCGCCTTTTACTAGTCTCTGTTTATTCTGCAACTCCCGTTTTCGAGTTACTACTCTTTAGCAACTGAACCAGTGTCAAATACTGAGGGGTTGCTATAAACACTAGTAAGTACAACATCAATAACATGTATATCCAATATACCTTTGTTCACTTTGCCATCCTTCTTATCCACCAAATATTTGGGGCAGTTCCGCCTCCAGTGACCAGTCCCTTTGCAGTAGAAGCACTTAGTCTCAGGCTTAGGTACAGACATGGGCTTCTTCACTTGAGTAGCAACTTGCTTGCCGTTCTTTTGAAGTTCCCCTTCTATCCCTTTGCCCTTTTCTTGAAACTAGTGGTCTTGTTAACCATCAACACTTGATGCTCTTTCTTGATTTCTACCTTCGTCGATTTCAGCATCACGAAGAGCTCGGGAATTACTTTCGTCATCCCTTGCATACTATAGTTCATCACGAAGTTCTACTAACTTGGTGATGGTGACTAGAGAATTCTGTCAATCACTATTTTATCTGGAAGATTAACTCCCGCTTGATTCAAGCGATTATAGTACCCAGACAATCTGAGCACATGCTCACTAGTTGAGCGATTCTCCTCCATCTTTTAGCTATAGAACTTGTTGGAGACTTCATATCTCTCAACTCGGGTATTTGCTTGAAATATTAACTTCAACTCCTGGAACATCTTATATGGTCCATGACGTTTAAAACGTCTTTGAAGTCCCGATTCTAAGCCGTTAAGCATGGTGCACTAAACTATCAAGTAGTCATCATATTGAGCTAGCCAAACGTTCATAACGTCTGCATCTGCTCCTGCAATAGGTCTGTCACCTAGCGGTGCATCAAGGACATAATTCTTCTGTGCAGCAATGAGGATAATCTTCATATCACGGATCCAATCCGCATCTATGCTACTAACATCTTTCAACTTTGCTTTCTCAAGAAACGCATTAAAATTCAACGGAACAACAGCACGGGCCATCTATCTACAATTAACATAGACAAGCAAAATACTATCAGGTACTAAGTTCATGATAAATTCAAGTTCAATTAATCATATTACTTAAGAACTCCCACTTAGATAGACATCCCTCTAATCCTCTAAGTGATCACGTGATCCATATCAACTAAACCATGTCCGATCATCACGTGAGATGGAGTAGTTTCAATGGTGAACATCACTATGTTGATCATATCTACTATATGATTCACGCTCGACCCTTCGGTCTCCGTGTTCCGAGGCCATATCTGTTATATGCTAGGCTCGTCAAGTTTAACCTGAGTATTCCGCGTGTGCAACTGTTTTGCACCCGTTGTATTTGAACGTAGAGCCTATCACACCCGATCATCACGTGGTGTCTCAGCACGAAGAACTTTCGCAACGGTGCATACTCAGGGAGAACACTTATACTTTGATAATTTAGTGAAGGATCATCTTATAATGCTACCGTCAAACAAAGCAAGATAAGATGCATAAAGGATTAACATCACATGCAATCAATATAAGTGATATGATATGGCCATCATCATCTTGTGCTTGTGATCTCCATCTCTGAAGCACCGTGCTTGTGATCTCCATCTCCGAAGCACCGTCATGATCACCATCGTCACCGGCGCGACACCTTGATCTTCATCGTAGCATCGTTGTCGTCTCGCCAACTTATTGCTTTTACGACTATCGCTACCGCTTAGTGATAAAGTAAAACTATTACATGGCGATTGCATCTCATACAATAAAGTGACAACCATATGGCTCCTGCCAGTTGCCCATAACTCGGTTACAAAACATGATCATCTCATACAACACATTATATCACATCATGTCTTGACCATATCACATCACAACATGCCCTGCAAAAACAAGTAGACATCCTCTACTTTGTTGTTGCATATTTTACGTGGCTGCTACGGGCTTAGCAAGAACCGTTCTTACCTACGCATCAAAACCACAACGATAGTTTGTCAAGTTGGTGCTGTTTTAACCTTCGCAAGGACCGGGCGTAGCCACACTCGGTTCAACTAAAGTGAGAGAGACAGACACCCGCCGGTCACCTTTAAGCAACGAGTGCTCGCAATGGTGAAACCAGTCTCGCGTAAGCGTACGCGTAATGTCGGTCCGGGCCGCTTCATCTCACAATACCGCTGAACCAAAGTATGACATGATGGTAAGCAGTATGACTTATATCGCCCACAACTCACTTGTGTTCTACTCGTGCATAGCATCAACGCATAAAACCAGGCTCGGATGCCACTGTTGGGGAACGTAGTAATTTCAAAAAAATTCCTACGCACACGCAAGATCATGGTGATGCATAGCAACGAGAGGAGAGAGTGTTGTCCACGTACCCTCGTAGACCGACAGCGGAAGCGTTATCACAACGCGGTTGATGTAGTCGTACGTCTTCACGATCCGACCGATCAAGTACCGAACGTACGGCACCTCCGAGTTCTACACACGTTCAGCTCGATGACGTCCCTCGAACTCCGATCCAGCCGAGTGTTGAGGGAGAGTTTCGTCAGCACGACGGCGTGGTGACGATGATGATGTTCCACCGACGCAGGGCTTCGCCTAAGCTCCGCAACGGTATTATCGAGGTGTAATATGGTGGAGGGGGGCACCGCACACGGCTAAGAGATCTCAAGGATCAATTGTTGTGTCTCTGGGGTGCCCCC
This sequence comes from Triticum aestivum, assembly GCF_018294505.1. Classification (NCBI taxonomy): domain Eukaryota; kingdom Viridiplantae; phylum Streptophyta; class Magnoliopsida; order Poales; family Poaceae; genus Triticum; species Triticum aestivum. Next base: position 17,770,534 of record NC_057796.1, read on the forward strand.
TGCCCCCGTATATAAAGGAGCAAGGGGGAGGCAGCCGGCCAAGGGGAGAGGCGCGCCATAGGGGGGAGTCCTACTCCCACCGGGAGTAGGACTCCTCCTTTCCTTGTGGGAGTAGGAGAAGGGAAGGGGGAAGGAGAAAGAAGGAGGGGTGCGCCCCCCTTCCCTAGTCCAATTCGGACCAGACCATGGGGAGGGGTGCGGCCACCTTTTGAGGCCTTTCTCTCCTTTCCCGTATGGCCCATTAAGGCCCAATACGAATTCCCGTAACTCTCCGGTACTCCGAAAAATACCCGAATCACTCGGAACCTTTCCGAAGTCCGAATATAGTCGTCCAATATATCGATCTTTATGTCTCGACCATTTCGAGACTCCTCGTCATATCCCCGATCTCATCCGGGACTCCGAACTCCTTCGGTACATCAAAACTCAATAAAACTGTCATCGTAATGTTAAGCGTGCGGACCCTACGGGTTCGAGAACTATGTAGACATGACCGAGACACTTCTCCGGTCAATAACCAATAGCGGGACCTGGATGCCCATATTGGCTCCCACATATTCTACGAAGATCTTTATCGGTCAGACCGCATAACAACATACGTTGTTCCCTTTGTCACCGGTATGTTACTTGCCCGAGATTTGATCGTCGGTATCTCGATACCTAGTTCAATCTCGTTACCGGCAAGTCTCTTTACTCGTTCCGTAACACATCATCCCGCAACTAACTCATTAGTCACAATGCTTGCAAGGCTTATAGTGATGTGCATTACCGAGTGGGCCCGGAGATACCTCTCCGACAATTGGAGTGACAAATCCTAATCTCGAAATACGCCAACCCAACAAGTACCTTTGGAGACACCTGTAGAGCACCTTTATAATCACCCATTTACGTTGTGACGTTTGGTAGCACACAAAGTGTTCCTCCGGTAAACGGGAGTTGCATAATCTCATAGTCATAGGAACATGTATAAGTCATGAAGAAAGCAATAGCAACATACTAAATGATCGAGTGCTAAGCTAACGGAATGGGTCAAGTCAATCACGTCATTCTCCTAATGAGGTGATCTTGTTAATCAAATGACAACTTATGTCTATGGCTAGGAAACATAACCATCTTTGATTAACGAGCTAGTCAAGTAGAGGCATACTAGTGACACTTTGTTTGTCTATCACACATGTATTATGTTTCCGGTTAATACAATTCTAGCATGAATAATAAACATTTATCATGATATAAGGAAATATATAATACTTTATTATTGCCTCTATGGCATATTTCCTTCAGCCCGGTGTAGTGAATTCCATAATTCACAGTGCCTTTCAAATAACACAAAACTCTCTCTAGAGCTTTCCAATGCACATCCCCTGGTTTTGAGATAAACCGACTCAGTTTGCTAACAGCAAAAGAGATGTCAGGTCTTGTAGCACTGGCTAAGTACATAAGTGAGCCAATAATCTGAGAATATTTCAATTGATCTCTAGCAATTCTTCGATTCTTTCGAAGTAACACACTCGCATCATATGGTGTTGGAGAGGGCTTGCAGTCACTATAGCCAAAGCGACTCAAGATCTTTTCCACATAGTGAGATTGAAGCAATGTAATCCCACCATCATCGTCTCTCAACAACTTGATGTTCAGAATGACATCAGCCACTCATAAATCCTTCATCTCAAAACAGCGAGATAGAAAATCCTTGACCTCCTTAATAACATTCAGATTTGTTCCAAAAATCAGGATGTCATCAACATACAAGCAAAGGATAACTCCCTCGCCCCCACCATGGCGATAGTACACACATTTGTTAGCTTCGTTTACAACAAAGCCTGCAGCTGTTAAAGTTCTTTCAAACTTCTCATGCCACTGTTTAGGTGCTTGCTTGAGTCCATACAAAGACTTCAGCAACTTGCACACTTTTCCTTCCTGACCATCTAGTACAAACCCATCTGGTTGTTCCATATAAATTTCCTCGTCCAACTCTCCATTTAGAAAAGCAGTCTTAACATCCATTTGATGAACGAGAAGACCATATGAGGCATCTAGTGAAAGTAGAACTCGAATAGTGGTCAGTCGAGCCACAGGTGAGTAAGTATCAAAGAAGTCTTCTCCTTCCTTTTGGGTATAACCCTTAGCCACGAGCCGAGCCTTGTACTTTTCAATAGTACCATCAGGCCTAAGCTTCTTCTTGAATACCCATTTGCATCCTATAGGTTCGCACCCATAAGGACGATCAGTTATCTCCCAAGTTTCATTCGCCAAGATGGAATCCATCTCGCTACGAACCGCTTCCTTCTAGTAGTCAGCATCTTCAGATGCATAGGCCTCTGAAATAGAACTGGGTGTGTCATCTATGAGATACACAAGAAAATCATCACCAAAGGACTTTGCAGTCCTCTATCTCTTTGCTCCTAGTAGGAACTTCATTGTTCTCCTCCACAGGACTTTCAAAGTGTTCCATCGAAATGGCAGGTTCGGTAATTGTAACTAGTTCCTGATTCGATGAACTAGGCATCTCCTGATTAGATGAGGTAGCCATATCCTTCACGGGAAAGATATCTTCAAAGAAAGTCGCATCATTCGACTCCATGATCGTCGACATGTATGTCAGGTACCTCAGATTTTACAACCAAGAATCTATAGCCAATGCTATGAAAAGCATATCCCAGGAAAACACAATCCACAGTCTTTGGTCCAAGCTTCCGCTTCTTTGGAATTGGAACATTGACTGTCAATATCGCCTCCCCCCCACCATGCCTTAGAGAGACCCGATGTGTCTAACATGGCGTTAACCAAATCAGTTAGAGTACGGTTCTTTCTTTCGGCCACCCCATTTGACTGAGGTGAGTAGGGAGGCGTCCTCTCATGGATTATACCATGTTTCGCACAAAAAGCATCAAATTAATTGGAAAAATACTCTCCACCACGGTCGGACCTAAGCCTCTTGATTTTTCGATCAAGTTGGTTTTCCACTTCAGCTTTATAGATCTTGAAAAAGTTCAACGCCTCATCCTTAGATTTCAGAAGATACACACGGTAGTATCTAGTGGAGTCGTCAATTAATATCATGAAATATTTCTTTCCACCTTTTGTCAAAACACCATTCATTTCACATAGATCTGAATGTATGAGCTCTAGTGGTGCAAGATTTCTCGTTTCCGCAGTCGTGTGAGACTTACGAGATTGCTTAGCTTGCACACACACTTGACACTTAGATCCCTTGACAGTGGTGAAACTAGGGATTAAGTTCAACTTTGCTAGTCGCGACATGCAACCAAAGTTAACATGACAAAGACGTGAATGCCACACATTTGATTCACTATTGTTGCAAACATGAATAACAAATTTATTGCAAAACGTCTGATAAGGATAAACGAAACAGGCCTCCCGACTCATAGCCTTTACCAACAAAGGTTCCATATTTGGATATTACAAATTTATTTGACTCAAAGACAAGCTTGTAGCCATCTCTACACAGAAGAGATCCGCTAACAAGATTTTTATTGACGGAGGGGACATAATGCACGTTCTTCAGCCGCACGATCTTCCCCGAAGTAAACTTCAGATCGACCGTGCCAACACCACGAACAGAAGCACTTGAACCGTTGCCCATCAGCACGGTTGAAGTCCCTGCGGTCTGATAAGACGAAAACATGGAAAGATCACCGCATACAGGCACATTAGCACCCGTGTAAATCAACCAATCAGGAGAATGACATACTGAAAGAATAGTGGGAAATATACCATACCCAGCATCCTTCATGTCAGTGTCTCCAATGACAACATTAGTGGTCTTGCCGCCTTTCCCAGGATGACGCTTGTCATAGCGATTAGGGCAACTAGGAGCCCAATGATCAGGATCCCCACACACATGACAAACACCTTTCTTCTTGTCATTCTTCTTCTTGAAGTTCGTGTGTTGCACAGCCTTGTTCTTCCCATCAAACTTTTCTTTACCATCAAACTTGCCCTTGTTCTTGAACTTGTGGGGCTGGAAGTTCTTCTTCTGTATCAAATTGGCACTAGATCCTCCCTCAATACCTCGAGCACGTGTGTCCTTTGCTCTCGCCGTTTCTTCCACATCAAGAGTGCCAATAAGATCCGGAACGGAAAACTCCTGCCTCTTATGCTTCAGTAAGGTAGCAAAGTTCCTCCATGAAGGAGGAAGCTTATTGATGATACCTCCGACAACAAACTTGTCCGGTAGCATACAACTGAAGTGCTCAAGTTCTCTAGCAAATGACTGTATCTCATGAGCTTGCTCAACCACGGAGCGCTCTTCAGTCATCCTGTAATCACAGAATTGCTTCATGATGTACAGCTCAGTGCCAGCATCCGAGACCCCAAACTTGGCCTCGAGTGCATCCCACATATCTTTTCCATTATCAATTGACGCATAAGCATCAACTATGTTCTCACCAAGAACACTCAAGAGAGCAGCCTTAAACAGAGTATCCATTTTCTGAAAAGCTTGTGCCTGTTGAGCATCAAGCTCTCCTTCAGGTTTGCCAAGAGTGGCGTCATAGCAACTCATGGTTTGAAACCATAAGACTGCTCTCACGCGCCACCTCTTATAGTGGATACCCTCAAACATAGGAGGTCTCATGGAAGCAGCAAAACCACTTGGTGTAAACTGCGTATAATAAGGTTTTTGGATTGTTGGAAATATGAGCAATTTACCAAATAATTTTGCTAACGGAAAAATTAGATAAAGCATGACTAATATAGCAAATATAAAGCAAGTCATGCAATCTGACAGAGAGAAGGTAAACAGTGTCTGCATATATGAACTTGAGCTAAACACATCTAGAACAGACACTAGATGAAGTTGCTTATACGACGTAGAACCTAACATATGTAGGGCAGAAACTAGAGCCAAGAACTGTAGCAGGACTCCTAACAGAAAGAACAAGAACACGTACGGGACAACAGTAGCAGAAGCACTGGACTTGGGGTCGACGTCCTCTCCAGCCATGTCGTCGATGAGGTCGTCGACGTCGGGGAAGAAGTCGTCGTCGGGGAAGTAGTCGTCGGAGTCCGTGATGAAGAAGTCAGTAGTCGCGTGGAGCGCTCCCCAAAAACCTTATCACCCTCTCCCGTACAGGACTCAAAGTGGTGCGGTTTCGGAGGCCTACTGTCCCGACTCGCGGTGCACGCCGCAAGCCGGGATGAGGAAGATCGTAGCAGCAGCGCAGTGCTTAGGAACTTTGTGGCGAGAGGAAGAGGATCTTCTGGTGTGTCTCTTTGGAGAGGAGCGACCTCTCTTATATAGGCACAGGAGAAGGACGCCAACAGGCTGCGACAGGAGGTGAAGCAACGAGGGGAGACAAAGCGAACAGGCAGCATGCGAAGAGGTGCGCCCCCATATGATGGATACTCAAAGCCTTCCTCGATTGAGCTCTTTACGATTGAGATATGGGCGCGGATCATCGAGCTCCCGATAGCTTTCCATGGCAAAGTTAAGGCACTGGCCGCTTACGAACCGGGACAGAAGGGGCTCCACGTGGCCGCTGTCTGGAGCTCCACCTTTACCAACCAGGACTAAAGGATTCTTTTTTGAAAAAAATTGACTTTTTTCGGAAAAAAATTGATTTTTTTTTGATTTTTTCCGATTTTCAAATTTCTGAATTATTTGACAATTTAATCTCTAATCACCCCTCATCACTGCTCAATTTAATCCCTAATCTCTAATCACCCCTCATCATTCCAAATCGGCTAACTTCCCGACCGATCACCCATCCTCTCACTACTCCAGCCTAAGCACTCTTAACTTTCGAGTTCTATTCCCCCTCGTTTTCAAGTCTGCACTTGTTGTTTACTTGACAATAGTAAGATGTCAATCCTATTAACCCTTAGGAGTTGAACTTGAGCATGAACCACCGTTTGAGTTTGAAACTATTATTCTAAAAAAATTAATTAGTAACACTAATATTTCTTGAATAAATAGTTTGACCATAGTTTGACTAGAGTTTGACCAAAAATTCAAAATAACTAAAATTTGAGGATAACTTTTTTTCCTTTCAGAATTTGAGGATTCTAGAAATTTGCAGAACGGCCTACGGTGGTCGAAATCGGAACCGGATTTTCGTGCTAAACATTTTGATATATTATACGTTTTTTCCGACATCGTATGCAAACGTTATAGCCGTTTTACTTTTTCATAACACTTTTTTGCAAAACATGTCCAAACTTAAGTTTTTTTATTTTTCCTAACTAGTAGATGTAGTAATATAACTACATCTCAAAGGATTTTAATTTTTGAAGTTTTTATCATTTTCTTTAGTTTTTTTCAAAACTAAAATGGCGATACACAGGGGGGGGGGGTAGAGTTTGAACCCCTTTAGTCCGGGATGGTGTCCATCCAATACTACCGTCGACTACATCAGTTAGCAGCATCCCAGCCAGAGTCACAAATAAGGTTAACCAAGCCAGAGTCACGTTCTATTAAAGTGGCAAAAAGGATTACTTTTTAATATAGCAAAACTAATTCTATCAACTATTATTAAAGGCTAAACAACTATTAATACAAAACAGTAGCAAAATTAATATTAATTAATTATAAAAATATATCTACTGTTGTCTAACAGAAGAATACCAGAACATGTTAAAATCTACAGAAAGAACTAACTAAAAATAATTGAAAACATCTCACTTTAAGGACTAAAACAACTATATAAGCAAAGTAGTATTGTTTTAATTAAAATCCTAATTCGTATTATTCTAAAAATAACGAAATAAATCTTACTGTGACAACAATCTGACATGAGACTAGGAGCAAAAAGAATTAAATTAAAAACTATTTCTAAACTCAAATTATTCACAATCTAGGGTTTCAAGCAAATTTGAACAAATTCATATTTAAATCATTCAAATTTGAAAACTAATGGCACAGAAACTAGACAAAATTTTGAATCTAATGCAAAAAGAATCACTCAAAAAGATCAAATATCCTAAAAGATATAAGCAATTTAAAACAGAAATTCAAAACAAAAAACAAATGGAAAAACAAAAAACGCTTTTTCTAAAAATTCTCTTTTAGCTCTAAGCAAGGAATCAATAGAAGAAACACCAATCATTTTAAGATCTTCATCACTTTTGCGAAAGAAATCACTCAAAAACATTTTTTTTCTAAAAATTCTCTTTTAGCTCTAAGCATAGTGGTTCTTTTCTTACTTTCATCCATAGAAACATAAAGAGCTTTAATTGATTCATCAACTTTAGGCACAAAAATTTTCATCTCGAGATTTTCCACATTAAGAGTAATTCTATCAACACTTCTAGACAAATCATCAATCTTATTCAACTTTTCTTCTATGGAAGTGTTGAAAACAATTTATGTGCTGATAAATTCTTTAATATTATTCTCAAGATCAGAGGTGTTCCTATTATTATTATAAGATTTATTTCCATTGGAATTATCATAATTATTAGAGGAATTACTAGGAAAAGGCCTAGGATTAAAATTACCTCTATAAGCATTGTTGTTGAAATTATTTCGAGAGATAAAATTCACATCTATGTCATCACTATTTTGCTCAATCAAAGTAGACAAAGTCATATCATTAAAAATCAATAGGAGCACTTTTACTAGCAACCAATTTCATAAGAGCATCAACTTTTTCACTCAAAGAAGAAATTTCTTCAACCAAATTAACTTTTTTTACTAGTAGGAGCCCTTTCGGTATGCCATTATGAATAATTTGCCATGATATTATCAAGAAATTTGGTGGCTTCCCCCAAAGTAATTTCCATAAAAGTCTCACCCGCGGTGGAATCTAAATTTTTGTGTGATCATCCAAAGATTTAACCCATGAGTTGGGCAATTCCTTAGCATCATTTTCATCCTTTCCCAAGATTGTGCAACATGCTCATGTTCAAGTTGCTTGAAATTCATGATCTGGGTTCTAAGGGAAATAATTTTTGCGGGAGGAAAATACTTAGTGATAAAAGCATCTTTGCACTTATTCCAAGAATTGATACTATTGCGAGGCAAAGAAGAGAACCAATTTTTTGCAGAATCACGCAAAGAAAACGGAAATAATTTCATCTTCACCACATCATTGTCCACATCTTTTTGATTTTGCATATCGCATAATTCCACGAAGGTATTAAGATGGGACGCGGCATCCTCATTAGGAGTACCGGAAAATTGATATTTCATAACAAGATTCAGCAAAGCAGTATTAATATCACAAGTCTCCGCACTAGTGGCGGGAGGAGCAAGCGGAGTGCCAATAAGATCATTGTTGTTGGTATTTGAGAAATCACATAATTTTGTGTTCTCTTGAGTCATGATGACCACACAACAAGATTGCCCTCAAAAACAGATCCGGCAAGAAAACGGCGAACGGAAAAAGAGAGGCAAATAAAACAGCAAATTTTTGTGAAGTGGGGGAGAGGAAAACGAGAGGCAAATGGCAAATAATGTAAATTCCAAGGAGATGAGATTTGTGATTAGGAACCTGGTATATGTTGAAGATCCTCCCCGGCAACGGCGCCAGAAATTCCTTTTGATGTCGCTTGAAGCTACGTCAGTATTTCCTCAAAGAGGAAGGCATGATGCAGCACAGCGGCGGTAGGTATTTCCCACAGATATGAAACCAAGATTATCGAACCAGTAGGAGAACCAAGCAACACAATGTAAACAGCCCCTGCACACAAATAACAACACCTCACAACCTGGCGTGTTAAAGGGGTTGTCAATCCCTTTCAGGTAACGTCGCCAGAAACGGTGCGTGGACGAGAGAAAGTTGTAATAGATCAAATAAATAGATCGCAAATAAAATAAAGTGCAGCAAAGTATTTTTTTTATTTTTGGTTTAATAGATCTGAATAAAAAGTGCAAATAAAATAGATCGCAAAGCAAATATATGAGAAAGAAGACCCGGGGGCCGTAGGTTTCACTAGTGACTTCTCTTGAGAAAGATAGCAAACGGTGGGTAAACAAATTACTGTTGGGCAATTGATAGAACCTCAAATAATTATGATGGTATCCAGGCAATGATCATTACATAGGCATCACGTCCAAGATTAGTAGACCGACTCCTGCCTGCATCTACTACTATTACTCCACACATCGACCGCTATCCAGCATGCATCTAGTGTATTAAGTTCATGGAAAAACGGAGTAATGCAATAAGATCGATGACATGATGTAGACAAGATCTATCTATGTAGAGATAGACCCCATCGTTTTATCCTTAGTAGCAACGATACATACGTGTCGTTTCCCTTTCTGTCACTGGGATCAAGCACCGTAAGATCGAACCCACTACCGGGCACCTCTTCCCATTGCAAGATAAATAGATCAAGTTGGCCAAACAAAACCCAAATATCGGAGAAGAAATATGAGGCTATAAGAGATCATGCATATAAGAGATCAAAGAAACTCAAATAACTTTCATGGATATAAAAAGATATGACTGATCATAAACTCAAAGTTCATCAGATCCCAACAAACACACCGCAAAAGAGTAACATCATATGGATCTCCAAGAGACCATTGTATTGAGAATTCAGCCAGAGAGAGAAAGCCATCTAGCTACTAACTACGGACCCGAAAGTCTACAAAGAACTACTCACGCATCATCGGAGAGGCACCAATGGAGGTGGTGAACCCCATCCGAGATGGTGTCTAGATTGGATCTGGTGGTTCTAGACTCTGCGGCGGCTGGATGAATATTTCATCGATTCCCCTAGGGTTTCTGGAATATTGGGGTATTTATATAGCAAAGAGGCGGTCCGAGGGGCACCCGAGGTGGGCACAACCCACCAGGGCGCGCCTGGGCCTCCTGGCGCGCCCTGGTGGGTTGTCCCCAACACGGGACTCCCCCCAGGTGCAACCAGGGCCCAATATCTTCCTTCTGGTCCACAAAAAATCTCCGCGAAGTTTCGTGGCATCTGGACTCCGTTTGATATTGATTTTCTGCGATGTAAAAAACATGGAAAAAACAGCAACTGGCACTTGGCACTATGTCAATAGGTTAGTACCAAAAAATGATATAAAATGACTATAAAATGATTATAAACATCCAAGATTGATAATATAACAGCATGGAACAATCAAAAATTATAGATATGTTGGAGACGTATCAACCTCCTCTCCTCCACTATGGCCCAATAGGCCCATTAACTTTCCCGGGGGGTTCCGGTAACCTCCCGGTACTCCAAAAAAATCCCGATCTTCTTCGGAACCATTCCGATGTCCGTATATAATCTTCCAATATATGAATCTTTACCTCTCGACCATTACGAGACTCCTCGTCATTTCCGTGATCTCATCCGAGACTCCGAACAAACTTCGGTCACCAAAACACATAACTCATAATACAAATTGCCATCGAACGTTAAGCGTGCGGACCCTACGGGTTCGAGAACTATGTAGACTTGACCGAGACACATCGAACTATGTAGATCTTTATCGGTCAAACCGCATAACAACATATGTCATTCCCTTTGTCATCGGTATGTTACTTGCCCGAGATTCGGTCGTCGGTATCATCATACCTAGTTCAATCTCGTTACCAGCAAGTCTCTTTACTCATTCCGTAATGCATCATCCCGCAACTAACTCATTAGTCACATTGCTTGCAATGCTTATAGTGATGTGCATTACCGAGAGGGCCCAGAGATACCTCTCCGATAGTCGGAGTGACAAATCCTAATCTCGATCTATGCCAATTCAACAAACACCATCGGAGACACCTATAGAGCATCTTTATAATCACCCAGTTACGTTCTGACGTTTGATAGCGCACAAAGTGTTCCTCCAGTATTTGGGAGTTGCATAATCTCATAGTCAGGGGAATATGTATAATTCATGAAGAAATCAATAGCAATAAATCTAAACAATCATTATGCTAAGCTAACGGATGGGTCTTCTCCATCACATCATTCTCTAATGATGTGATCCTGTTCATCAAATGACAACACATTTCAATGGTCAGGAAACTTAACCATGTTTGATTAATGAGCTAGTCAAGTAGAGGCATACTAGGGACACTCTATTTTGTCTATGTATTCACAAATGTACTAAGTTTCCGGTTAATACAATTCTAGCATGAATAATAAACATTTATCATGATATACGGAAATATAAATAACAACTTTATTATTTCCTCTAGGGCATATTTCCTTCAGTCTCCCACTTGCACTAGAGTCAATAATCTAGATTACATAGTAATGATTCTAACACCCATGGAGTCTTGGTGCTGATCATGTTTTGCTCGTGGAAGAGGCTTAGTCAATGGGTCTGCAACATTCATATCCGTATGTATTTTGCAAATCATTATGTCTCCCTCCTTGACTTGATCGCAGATGGAATTGAAGTGTGTCTTGATGTGTTTGGTTCTCTTGTGAAATCTAGATTCCTTTGCCAAGGCTATTGCTCCAGTATTGTCACAAAAGTTTTTCATTGGAGCCGATGCACTAGGTATTGCACCTAGATCGGATATGAACTCCTTCATCCAGACTCCTTCATTTGCTGCTTCCGAAGCAGCTATGTATTTCGGTTCACACGTAGATCCCGCCACGACGCTCTGCTTGGAACTGCACCAACTGACAGCTCCACCATTCAATATAAATATGTATCTGGTTTGTGACTTAGAGTCATCCGGATTAGTGTCAAACCTTGCATCGATGTAACCATTTACGACAAGCTCTTTGTCACCTCCATAAACGAGAAACATATCCTTGGACCTTTTCAGGTATTTCAGGATATTCTTGACCGCTGTCAAGTGATCCACTCCTGGATTACTATGGTACCTCCCTACTATACTTATAGCAAGGCACACATCAGGTATGGTACACAGCATTGCATACATGATAGAACCTATGGCTGAGGCATAGGGAATGACTTTCATTTTCTCTCTATCTTCTGCAGTGGTCGGGCATTGAGTCTGACTCAATTTCACACCTTGTATCACAGGCAAGAACCCTTTCTTTGACTGATCCATTTTGAACTTCTTCAAAACTTTATCAAGGTATGTGCTTTGTGAAAGCCCAATTAAGCGTCTTGATCTACCTCTATAGATCTTGATGCCCAATATATAAGCAGTTTCACTGAGGTTTTTCATTGAAAAATTCTTATTCAATATCCTTTTATGCTATCCAGAAATTATATATTATTTCCAACCAGTAATATGTCATCCACGTATAATATTAGAAATGCTACAGAGCTCCCACTCACTTTCTTGTAAATACAAGCTTCTCCAAAAGTCTGTATAAAACCATATGCTTTGATCACACTATCAAAGCGTATATTCCAACTCCAAGAGGCTTGCATGTAGGAAATATGCCCTAGAGACAATAATAAATGATATTATTTATCTCCAAGTTCATAATTATGTTTATGTTCCATGCTATAACTGCTATGGTTCTCGAGTCTGCAATAACACGAGGCTTGGAGGAACACTCATATGCACGTGTGGAATAATAAACGGTAAGAAGTATTCTTAGTCTGGCCTCTAAGACTAGCTCAAGTGTTGCATGATGGTTCTGTTTTCCTGATCATGGGCATGTCAATGCTAGCAACTTTGAGGGCACAATGTTAAGAGAACATTTGTGTTGAATCGGCCCAGATTGATGTTATGCTATGAGATTCATTCGTCACAAGTTAATGGTACATAACACAGAGATGGTTAACGTTTTCATGATTCCTTAGACCGTGAGAGTATAGAGTTTCTTTATGCTTGCTTCATGAACTTTGGGGTTTGTTAAACGTCATCCGTAAATGGGTGGCTATTACGGCGGCTTACGGGTTCATGGAAAAGTATGTCAAGTAACTTGATAGCTCAAGATTGGGATTTGCTCCTCCAACGATGGAGAGATATTCTCGGGCCCTCTCGGTGTTACAGTATCCATAATCGTCTGGCCAGACACCTTGTGATTTGATCACTGGGATGCCGGAACACGAAAACGAGAAAAGAGAACAAAACCGGTAACGACGTAAATTGCATGATGGACAAATTGTTCGTCCATTGGGATGCAATAAATCTCACCTCGGGTGTTTGTGACATATCGTGAAGCAACAGGAATAGCTCACTGCAACTGGAGGTTCACTCGAATATTTATTCGTGTGGGTATAGGGGTCAATATGGGTGTCCACGGCTCCGATGTTGATCATTGATCGGAAGGGGTTCCGGGTCATGTCTATACTTCACCGAACCTATAGGCTCACACGCTTAAGGGTCATCTATCTGCTGAATACTAGACAGGGAGTCTGAGAGAAAATCACCGAAAAGTTTCGGACACCGAAAAGTTTTGGACAGCGGAAAAGTTCCGCATAGAGAGGTCACCGGATGAGTTTCGGTGAAACCGAAAAAGTTGTTTCGGGGTATGCCATTAAGTCAAAATTGTTTTGGCACATGGCAGATAATTCTTGGAGGGTGTCAGCATCATTCTGGAAACTTTTTGGAATATTCAGAAATAAAAACCGGAAATGTTCCGGAGATGCAGGAACCGGTTCAGATGCTTTTCACAGATGAAAATCACTAAACCGGAATTGTTCCAGAACGCGTTGAAAATTATTATGGTGGGTACTGGAAATTTTCTAAGCCCACATAAATATTTTCAGTTTGAACGGACGCTGAAAAATGTTGTCGTGAATAGTGAAAGTGCTTTTTGGGATATTTTATGGAAAGCCACCTTTTGGGGCTTTACTCAAAAGATCTAGGGATGACATGGATGGATTGGGAGGCCCTCATGGGGGCCCCCCAAGGGGTCTGGCCGGCCACACTTGGGGCTCCACCTTGGAGCCCCTCTTGTTCCTTGGTTTCGCTCTTATGCCCTTGAGGAAGGACTTCATTCATGTGCATTTTGGGTTTTTGTGTTAAACTACCCTACCCCTTGGGATTTCCTATAAATAGAGGTGGAGGGGCAGCCCTCCGCACTTACTCTTTCTCACATACAAGTATGCATGATCTGGCTTCTCTCTCCCTCCCAGCGAAATAGTTTCATAGGGCCGAAAGGCTGTCTGGGTTCCGGCAGGAACTAGTACTGGACGGCGAAGCCCTGCCGGATAGATGACACCGTATGTGTGCAACCCCGTAGAGAGGTCGTAGTTTCGATCCTTTTGCCCGAGGGGCTGTTTTGAGAGTGCCTCCCGAAGGGCTATCCAAGTGACGGTCCGAGTTCTGTGAATCCTCCCGAAGGGCTGTCCGAGTGACCGTCCGAGTTTTGATGGTCCTCCCGAAGGGCTGTCCGCGACACCACCCGTGGGACTGTCCGACCGCCTCCCAGAGGGCTGTCCGTGGGGCAGATGAGGGTATACATCCTCGTGGTTGGGAGGTTGTAAATCCTAGCTGCGGGGATCTGCACCGCCGTTCGTCATCGACTCTACTTCCGCTACGCTACGAGTCGGTAACGAAAAAGATCAAACCATGTATGTAGTCTCCATAGTGGTCCTAGGCTGGTGCGTAGGTCGGGAATTTTTTGTTTTCTGCTGCGTTACCCTACAGTGGCATCATGAGCCGTGCTATGTGTAGATGCAGGTTGCGATCTAGAATACATGGAGATGTATGGGTGTTGCACAATATAATTAGGTAGTAGATGAGTTCTATTACTGAAAATTATTTGTGCGGGTAGCAGATGAAATCTGTTACCCGATGTTCTTGTTGCTTCCCTTAAATTTGCGTAGTCCTGATCTTGACAGCATTGTGGAATCTGACAAAGTTCTGGCAATCCGCGATCCTTTCATGCTGCTCCTGAGCATGCTGATTGACAGATCAATGAAGTGCTAACAGTTCTTTGGGTTCCACTTTAGTCTAAGAAAGATGAATGTTTCGCAGACTAAAGGGCAATGCAGATATGATCTGCACGGGGGTCATGCGTATGACGAAGTTCAGTGTGGGGCTCGAGATTTTATTATCTCGTGTTTCATACACCCTGATAAGTTAATCTAGCGCTTGAATTATCATACTTGATGATGGATGTTGGTAGCTTCGGTTTGTTTCAAAACCTTAGAAGCCACGAAAAACAAGTTTTTGCATGAACCGATTAGAAACGTCTAACTTGGTTTTGCAGGAGGGTTTGCATGTGCATGTGATGTGGCATAGCAATGCTCATAATAATTTGATTATGTATGAGATGACTATATGATGTAAATTGATTAAACATGACATGTGTGTCATGATTCGGCATGATGGTTGGAGCCATATGATTGCACTTTAATGACCCGCGTGTCAACCTTAAGTAATGCACTTATTTTATTAGCTATAGAGATAGCAATATTATCTGGTGCATCGACAAGGTGGTGGCAATCTTTGCGAAGGTGAACACCGACGCGTATGCCGAAGACGAAGAAATGAAAAACTTCTCCGTCTGAAAGGGCTATACCATATCTTGCTATTATGAATTGCCTGAGATGTTAATCCCTTATGATGCACCCTTCTTGATTGCGCGGTAGTCGCTTTTGATTAGGGTGATCTCTCACTTAAAATATCAAAGTAGTTAGTGTTCACCCAAGTGTAGCACCGTCTGAAATTCGTATCTTTTCGGGGTGCGCCATGTACACATGAGCACGAACGAATCGAGAGGAATGAGGCGGGTGAGGTCAGACCTCGCAGCAAGATCACTTGGTTGTCTTTGACGTGCATGCAGGAGAGTCCTGAGCTCGGAACACGCCCATCAAAATATGAACAAGAATCACATAGAGACGTGATCGGCAAGTTGGCCTACCAATTGAAATTCGTGTCATCAGTGATGAACCAGTCAATGGCATCGAATAGAAATATGGATCTTGAATCACTATAAATTAATTATGAGAGATATTGATTTGGGTGGGAGCGCACTGTTGAATTAACATGTTTAATTCTTAGTGCAATTAATTATGAACACTGTCTAAGTGTTTCTTGCAAAATAGTTGTAGAATAATGGCTCGCGTTTCCACCTTCCCTGTTAAAATTGAATAGCTGTTAAATATCTGGTTAAAACTTTACAATTGGTAACGTAATGTGAGGATTGTCCTCAAAAGTGTCGAGAAGGACTTTGTCCTATCGCATGCTTTCCGTATCCTCCCGCTAATGCTATGGATCATGTGACTCTCGCCCTTCGATCCAAAAAATAGAATTCTGTTATGGTCAAGTGGAATATGTTTGCTTCCATGAAACCCAAACTTCGAAAGTTGGGATAGTTATATGATATTCATGGAACTGAAAATTGTTTTCAGATACAAACAAAGCAATGTTTGTTTGCAAGTATTAGTAAAAGTGTTTACTATGCATTTGACTGTTGGGAAAGGGATCCAGAAGAACGCCTGTCATATAATGAAAGGTGAATAAAACAACAACTTAAAGAGAAAGGAAGTGTCCAAAGGGTGTTAGTATGACTTACACACCTAGGAAGTACGGGGCTGACGCCACTCTTAAGTTGGGTGCTTCTTTTGCGAGTAGGAGAAATACTAAAAGTTAAACTGTTAGAAGTATAAAGGCAGAAAGAAAGATGACTGGAATATCCAGCTCATGTATGAATGTCATACAAGTTTTTGATGTATAGTAGGCTGGTCAAAGATATAGTTCTTGGGAATTATGGTTAAACATGTTAATCACTAATTCTTGGGTATTGTGAGTTAATCACAAAGATACCCGCTCGATTGCATTCAATTGCGAATCATTGTAAGAGCTACTATGGCCTAAAAAGACTAGCCATAAATGAGGTTAAGGTATACACAGGGAACATAGTAAATGTTACTATACCTTCCATCGGTGTATTGCCATCTGTATTTATTTTCATAATTCATTTAGAGTTTTACAAACTCTAGCCCATTGCATAAGGTATCTTGCAAGAAGGTTGTTCATAAGAGAACTTTTTATGTTCGATGTTAAGAATAACACAAGGGCCATACTTTCATTATGAATGAGATGTATGTTATGAATATTGATAATAATACAATACCTCTGGGTTTACTTTCATAATACATTTTAGAGTTTCATACACTCTAGCGCATTGCACAATGTTTGTTGCAAAAGAGTTGTTCATAAAAATAACAATTGTTGTTAAGTATTATGAATAACGTCAAGGGCCATGCTTCCATCCAAGATGGGATGTATGTTATGAATATTGATGGTAATATGATACATCCATAACAATGGCGCTAAATGTCGCAAGACTAAAAGAATACCACACAAGTGTGGCACTACATTTGGTCACATTGGAGAAACCC
This sequence comes from Triticum aestivum, assembly GCF_018294505.1. Lineage (NCBI taxonomy): Eukaryota > Viridiplantae > Streptophyta > Magnoliopsida > Poales > Poaceae > Triticum > Triticum aestivum. The sequence continues at coordinate 17,787,686 of NC_057796.1, forward strand.
GCATGGAAAATTCCATTATGATGGATTTTGAAGTCTTTTTGATTTTGAATCATCTGACACTTGCAACTTTCCTCCGAAAAGTGAAGTGACTAAAATACCATTCACAGGCCATAAGGAACGAACAACAAACTTATTAGTGATCATACATTTGATGTGTGTAGTCTGATAAGTGTTGTTAGTGGTGGATTTATTTATCTTCAGAAATGACTCAAGTAGATATATGGATATTTACTTGATGAGACGTAAGTCTGGATCTTTTGAAATCATTCGAAAGGTTTTCAAAAATGAAGTAGAAGTTATTGTAACAAGAAAATTATGTTTCTGCAATTTGATTGCACAAAGGAATATTTGAGTTACATGTTTAGCGAATGTCTGATGAGTTGTGAAACGGGTTTCATAACTTGCACCTCCCGGAACACCACTGCAAGTGGAAAGTCCGTGGAGATGTAATCTAACCATTTATGACATGGTAAGGTCAAAGATGACATAAATAAATTTGCCATTATCCCTTTTAAAGTGATGCTTTAGAGACTGCGGCTTTTACACTGAAAAGAGCTACATCGGGTCTGTTGAAATGAAGCCATGGTATGGTACGCCCAACCATGTTATATCTTTTCTTAACATTTGGAATGTGGGGCTTGTGTAAAAGGTTACAAACCTATTCCAAATCAGACAAGTGCTACTTTGTAGGTTATACCAAAATGTTGGGTATTCCTCCCTCACTATACCGAGGCAAATAGTTTTGCCGCGAAACGGTGTGCTTTTAAAGAGAATGGTTCTTTCAAAAAGGTGAGTGGGAGAATAGTGCAACTCGACGAGATAAACAGTATCTTCGTCATCAGATCAAAGGAAAGAGACCTTGGAAGTAATTCCAGAGTTTCCTACTGCGACTGATACGGAAGTCTCTACAATAAAATGTATGAACTTCGGTCGAACTTGCAGCTGAACCACGTAGGCAAGGCTCGTGCAAACCTCTCAGGTGCGCAAACGAGATATTGTTGTTAGACAACATTATACCTACGATACACAAGGAAGCGTTGATGGGCCTGACTCCGGAATTGGCTAAATGCCAATACAACCCGAGTTAGTTTCCATATAAGTGATTCAAGATTAAAACCTTGATACACCTTTCGGAAGACTTAGAGTCTAACGAATATTTATGGAACTTAAAACTGATACGGATAAAAATGTTTTATCCATAAAGCTCGACTTGTTGAAATGACAAGTTCAAGAGTTGACTACGATGAGGTTGTTTTCATCGTAGCGATGCTTAAAGTCGGTTCGGGTTGAACTAGCAATTAATACATATTTCAATCATGAGATATGAAACATGGATGACAATAGGATTTCCATCTGATGGAAATGAAACCAAGGACTTACATGTGTTACAGTCCAAGGCATTTTGTCTATCCAGAGGATGCTAGTAAGGGTGCAAACTTCAGAGTTCCAGCGATGGACAGAAGAGAGCAAAATGGAGTTGGAATCTTCGTGCTTTGATGAAATGGTCAAAGGGGTTTGACTTCATCAATGGGTAACAAAGATGCTTGTAATTCAAGAAAGTAAGTGGGAGCGTAATAATATTTCTAAAAACCTTGTGTGCTTGACACATTGTTAATTGGAAATAAATTTCTTGACACGAATTAGGACTTCATTTGAAAATAGTTTTTTGATGAAGTGCTTAGGCTAAATAGCCTCAATATTAGGCATAATGATCTATGGAGATAGATTTACCTAATAGGGCTAAGCAATTAATACATATTGACAAGGTGCTAAAACCTTTTAGCATTTAAAACCGCCAAGGAGTGATTCTTGCCAGAGTCACATGGAAGAGTTTTTTGCAAGACTCGGTGTCCCAAAACACTGATGAGCAAAATACATGATGCAGATTCCACACACTTTTGTGTTTGGATTAATCATGTATTCCATGGTATGTAAAACAACCAGATATGTCCGATACTCCCAAGGTGTTGCGAGTATGGATACTAAAGTGATCAAAGTACTGATCGTTGGACAGTGAAAGATGTCATTGAGTACTAGAGTAAGTACTGATGATATGTTTTCTCGCAAGCGGAGATCATGAAGAGTTCGTTGTAAAATGTTACATCAAAACAGTCTTCATCTTTTCTCCATGCGATTTTCGATTTAAGTTAAGGGTTTTGTGTAACACACAATATGGTGGCACAGTTAGTTGGAATTTGTTCAAACAAGTTACTGTGGCGAATTCTATAACAAAGGCAAAGTATGTTGCCGCTTTTAAAGCGACAAAGAAGATGTTGAATCATATAGTTCATTCATGAACTTAGTGTGGTTCCAAGATGGCTTTTGTCAATGGGACACTACTGCAAGTAGTTGCTCCATAACTCAGTCTGAGGAATCCAGGTTCGACCTGTGATTCGCATACATACCAAGCCAAGTCCACACAAAATATGAATTTTGTGAAAGCGTAAAAACGCGAGGATATGCAAAGATACACACGGAGCTGAAGTCGTCAGATCCGTTGGATATAAGGCTATACCACACGCGAAGCATATTTACACCGGTGTGCCACAGGTGTGAAGTGCATTAGCATTAACTAGATTATTGACTCTAGTGCAAGTGGGAGTCTGTAGGAAATATGCCCTGGAGGCAATAATAAATAATATTATTTATCTCCAAGTTCATAATTGTGTTTATGTTCCATGCTATAACTGCTATGGTTCTCGAGTCTGCAATAACACGAGGCTCGGAGGAAGACTCATATGCACGTGTGGAATAATAAACGGTAAGAAGTATTCTTAGTATAGCCTTTAAGACTAGCTCAAGTGTTGCATGATGGTTCTGTTTTCCTGATCATGGGCGTGTCAATGCCAGCAACTTTGAGGGCACAATGTTAAGAGAATATTTGTGTTGAATCGGCCCGGATTGATGTTATGCTATGAGATTCATTCGTCACAAGTTAATGGTACATAACACAGAGATGGTTAACGTTTGCATGATTCCTTAGACCGTGAGAGTATCGAGTTTCTTCATGCTTGCTTCATGAACTTTGGGGTTTGTTAAACGTCATCCGTAAATGGGTGGCTATTACGGCGGCTTACGGGTTCATGGAAAAGTATGTCAAGTAACTTGATAGCTCAAGATTGGGATTTGCTCCTTCGACGATGGAGAGATATTCTCGGGCCCTCTCAGTGTTACGGTATACATAATCGTCTGGCCAGACACCTTGTGATTTGATCACTGGGATGCCGGAACACGGAAACGAGAAAAAACCAGTAACGAGGTAACTTGCATGATGGACAAATTGTTCGTCCATGGGGATGCAATAAATCTCACCTCGGGTGTTTGTGACATATCGCGAAGCAACAGGAATAGCTCACTGCAACTGGAGGTTCACTCGAATATTTATTCGTGTGGGTATAGGGGTCAATATGGGTGTCCACGGCTCCGATGTTGATCATTGATCGGAAGGGGTTCCGGGTCATGTCTATACTTCACCGAACCTATAGGGTCACACGCTTAAGGGTCATCTATCTGCTGAATACTAGACAGGGAGTCTGAGAGAAAATCACCGAAAAGCTTCGGACAGCGGAAAAGTTCCGCAGAGAGAGGTCACCGGATGAGTTTCGGTGAAACCGAAAAAGTTGTTTCGGGGTAAGCCATTAAGTCAAAATGGTTTCGGCACATGCCTGATAATTCTTGGAGGGTGCCAGAATCATTCTGGAAACTTTTTGGAATTTTCAGGAATAAAAACCGAAAATGTTCCGGAGCTGCAGGAACCGGTTCAGATGCTTTTCGCAGATGAAAATCACTAAACTGGAATTGTTCCAGAACACGTTGAAAATTATTATGGTGGGTACTGGAAATGTTCCAAGCCCACAAAAATATTTTCAGTTCGAACGGACGCTGAAAAATGTCGTCATGAATAGTAAAAGTGCTTTTTGGGATATTTTATGGAAAGCCACCTTTTGGGGCTTTACTCAAAAGATCTAGGGATGACATGGATGGATTGGGAGGGCCTCATGGGGGCCCCCCAAGGGGTGTGGCCGGCCACACTTGGGTCTCCACCTTGGAGCCCCTCTTGTTCCTTGGTTTCGCTCTTATGCCCTTGAGGAAGGACTTCATTCATGTGCATTTTGGGTTTTTGTGTTAAACTACCCTACCCCTTGGGATTTCCTATAAATAGAGGTGGAGGGGCAGCCCTCCACACTCACTCTTTCTCACATACAAGTGCCATGCATGATCTTGCTTCTCTCTCCTTCCCAGCGAAATAGTTTCGTAGAGCCGAAAGGCTGTCTAGGTTTCGGCAGGAGCTAGTTTTGGACGGCGAAGCCCTGCCGGATAGATGACACCGTATGTGTGCAACCCCGTAGAGAGGTCTTAGTTTTGATCCTTTTGCCCGAGGGGATGTTTTGAGAGTGCCTCCCGAAGGGCTGTCCAAGTGATGGTCCGAGTTCTGTGAATCCTCCCGAAGGGCTGTCTGAGTGACCGTCCGAATTTTGATGATCGTCCCGAAGGGCTGTCCGCGACACCGCCCGTGGGACTGTCCGACCGCCTCCCGGATGGGCTGTTCGTGGGGCGTATGAGGGTATACATCCTCGCGGTTGGGAGGTTGTAAATCCTAGCTGCGGGGATCTGCACCGCTGTTCGTCATCGACTCTACTTCCGCTGCGCTACGAGTCGGTAACGAAAAAGATCAAACCATGTAGGCAGTCTCCATAGTGGTCCTGGGCTGGTGCGTAGGTCGGAATTTTTTTGTTTTCTGTTGCGTTACCCTACATTGCACCAGTCCATAAATGGATCGCTGGAGGTTGCACACTTTGTTAGCACCTTTAGGATCGACAAAACCTTCTGGTTGCATCATATACAACTCTTCTTTAAGATGTCCATTATGGAACGCAGTTTTGACATCCATTTGCCAAATTTCATAATCATAAAATGCGGCAATTGCTAACATGATTCGGACAGACTTAAGCATCGCTACGGGTGAGAAGGTCTCATCGTAGTCAACTCCTTGAACTTGTCGAAAACCTTTCGCAACAAGTCGAGCTTTGTAGACAGTAACATTACCGTCAGTGTCAGTCTTCTGCTTGAAGATCCATTTATTCTCTATGGCTTGCCGATCATCGGGCAAGTCAACCATAGTCCACACATTGTTCTCATACGTGGATCCCATCTCAGATTTCATGGCCTCAAGCCATTTCGCAGAATCTGGGCTCATCATCGCTTCCTCATAGTTCGTAGGTTCGTCATGGTCTAGTAACATGACTTCCAGAACAGGATTATCGTACCACCCTGGTGCGGACCGTACTCTGGTTGACCTACGAGGTTCGGTAGTAACTTGATCTGAAGTTTCATGATCATCATCATTAACTTCCTCACTAATTGGTGTAAGAATCACTGGAACTGATTTCTGTGATGAACTACTTTCTAATTCGGGAGAAGGTACAATTACCTCATCAAGTTCTACTTTCCTCCCACTCACTTCTTTCGAGAGAAACTCCTTCTCTAGAAAGGATCCATTCTTAGCAACGAATATCTTGCCTTCAGATCTGTGATAGAAGGTGTACCCAACAGTTTCCTTTGGGTATCCTATGAAGACACATTTCTCCGATTTGGGTTCGAGCTTATCAAGTTCAAGCTTTTTCACATAAGCATCACAACCCCAAACTTTAAGAAACGACAGCTTAGGTTTCTTGCTAAACCACAGTTCATATGGTGTCGTCTCAACGGATTTGGAGGGTGCCCTATTTCACGTGAATGCAGCTGTCTCTAAAGCATAACCCCAAAACGATAGTGGTAAATCGGTAAGAGACATCATAGATTGCACCATATCTAATAAAGTACGGTTACGACGTTCGGACACACCATTACGTTGTGGTGTTCCAGGTGGCGTGAGTTGTGAAACTATTCCACATTGTTTCAAATGAAGACCAAACTCATAACTCAAATATTCACCTCCTCGATCAGATCGTAGAAACTTTATTTTCTTGTTACGATGGTTTTCTACTTCACTCTGAAATTCTTTGAACTTTTCAAATGTTTCAGACTTATGTTTCATCAACTAGATATACCCATATCTGCTTAAATCATCTGTGAAGGTCAGAAAATAATGATACCCGCCGCGAGCCTCAACACTCATCGGGCCGGATACATCAGTATGTGTTATTTCCAATAAGTCAGTTGCTCGCTCCATTGTTCCGGAGAACGGAGTCTTAGTCATCTTGCCCATGAGGCATGGTTCGCAAGCATCAAGTGATTCATAATCAAGTGATTCATAATCAAGTGATTCCAAAAGCCCATCAGCATGGAGTTTCTTCATGCGCTTTGCACCAATATGACCTAAACGGCAGTGCCACAAATAAGTTGCACTATCATTATTAACTTTGCATCTTTTGGCTTCAATATTATGAATATGTGTATCACTAAAATCGATATTCAACAAAAATAGACCACTCATCAAGGGTGCAAGACCATAAAAGATATTACTCATATAAATAGAACAACCATTATTCTCTTATGTAAATGAATAACCGTCTCGCATCAAACAAGATCCAGATATAATGTTCATGCTCAACGCTGGCACCAAATTACAATTATTTAGGTCTAAAACTAATCCCGACCGTAGATGTAGAGGTAGCGTGCCGACGGCGATCATATCGACTTTGGAACCATTTCCCACGCGCATCATCACCTCGTCCTTAGCCAATCTTCGTTTAATCCGTAGCCCCTGTTTCGAGTTGCAAATATGAGCAACAGAACCAGTATCAAATGCCCAGGTGCTACTACGAGCATTAGTAAGGTACACATCAATAACATGTATATCAAATGTACCTTTCACTTTGCCATCCTTCTTATCCGCCAAATACTTGGGGCAGTTCTGCTTCCAGTGACCAGTCCCTTTACAGTAGAAGCACCCAGTTTCAGGCTTAGGTCCAGACTTGGGCTTCTTCCCTTGAGCAACAACTTGTGTGCCGTTCTTCTTGAAGTTCCCCTTCTTCCCTTTGCCCTGTTTCTTGAAACTAGTGGTCTTGTTAACCATCAACACTTGATGATCCTTCTTGATTTCTACCTCCGCAGCATTTAGCATCGTGAAGAGCTCAGGAATTGTCTTTTCCATCCCTTGCATATTATAGTTCATCACGAAGCCTTTATAGCTTGGCGGCAGTGATTGAAGAACTCTGTCAATGACACTATCATCAGGAAGATTAACTCCCAGCTGAGTCAAGTGGTTGTGGTACCCGGACATTCTGAGTATGTGTTCACTGACAGAACTATTCTCCTCCATCTTGCAGCTATAGAACTTGTTGGAGACTTCATATCTCTCAACTTGGGCATTTGCTTGAAATACTATCTTCAACTCCTGGAACATCTCATATGCTCCATGACGTTCAAGACATCTTTGAAGTCCCGATTCTAAGCCATAAAGCATGGCACACCGAACTATTGAGCAGCCATCAACACGCGGCTGCCAGGAATTCACAATGTCTGCAGTTGCTGGGGGGTGGCACACCTACTGGTGCTTCAAGGACATAATTCTTCTATGCAGCAATGAGGATAATCCTCAAGTTACGCAGCCAGTCCATGTAGTTGCTACCATCATCTTTCAACTTAGCTTTCTCTGGGAACGCATTAAAATTCAAGGGAACGGTAGCACGGGCCATTGATCTACAACAACATAGATATGCAAAAACTATCAGGTACTAAGTTCATTAAATTAAAGTTCAATTAATCATATTACTTAAGAACTCCCACTTAGATAGACATCCCTCTAGTCATCTAAATGATCGCGTGATGCATATCAACTAAACCATGTCCGATCATCACGTGAGATGGAGTAGTTTTCAATGGTGAACATCTCTATGTTGAGCATATCTGCTATATGATTCACGTTTGACCTTTCGGTCTCAGTGTTTCGAGGCCATATCTGCATATGCTAGGCTCGTCAAGTTTAAGCCGAGTATTCTGCACGTGCAAAATTGGCTTGCACCCGTTGTATGTGAACGTAGAGCTTATCACACCCGATCATCACGTGGTGTCTCGGCACGACGAACTGTCACTAGTAGAAAAGGGGGCTTTTGTCCCGGTTGGTAAGGGCCTTTAGTCCCGGTTTTTGAACCGGGACTAAAGGGTCGTTACTAATGCCTCCCCCCTTTAGTCCCGGTTCTTACACGAACCGGGACTAAAGGCCGCAGCCACGTGGAGCTCCACCTTTAGTCCCGGTTGGTGTTCCCGGTTGGTGTTACCAACCGGGACTAAAGGAAATTTTATGATTTTTTTTGAACATTTTTTTGCGAATGTTTTTTTGAATTTTTTTTTGATTTTCAAATTTCTGAATTATTTTAACCTCTAATCTCTAATCACTACCCCTCATCACTGCTCAATTTATCCTCTAATCTCTAATCACCCCTCATCATTCCAAATCATCTAACTTCCCGGATGGTCACCCATCCTCTCACTACTCTAGCCTGAGCACGCTTAACTTCTGGGTTCTATTCTCCCTCGTTTCCATGTCTGCACTTGTTGTTTTCCTGACAATAGTAAGATGTCAATCCTATTAACCCTCAGGAATTTAGCTTGAGCATGAAGTGACACATTTCACTGTTTGAGTTTGAAACTATTGTTTTAAAAAACAATAATTATTTAGTAACACTAATATTTCTGGAATAATTAGTTTGACCATTGTTTCACCACTGTTTGACCACAGTTTGACCAGATTTGACCAAAATTCAAAAAAACAGAAATAATTATTTAGTAACACTAATATTCTAGAATAATTAGTTTGACCATTGTTTGACCACAGTTTGACCACAGTTTGAAATTTTTTGAATTTTTTTGCCTCTCCAGATCTTAAAAGCCCCGTAACTTTTTTCTGTTAGGTTTTTGAGGATTTTGAAAATGTTTAACGGGGTTCCCCCAGTTAAAATCGGATGTAACTTTCCGAGTAGATGATTTTTCATATAAAAAACTTTTTAATCCGAGTTTGTATGCAAAAGTTATGCCCATTTTACAAATTCCAGAGAGATTTTGCAAATAAAGTCGAAATTCATATTTGTAAATTTTCCCAACAACTAGACCACATATCACATGGGAAACTTATTTTTTTATTTTTTTGACATTTCCATCATTTTCTTTTGTTTTTTCTAAAACTGAAAAGGCGGTCCAAGGGGGGGGGGTAGAGTTTGAAAATGGGCCCTTTAGTATCGGTTCGTGCCATGAACCGGTACTAATGCCTCAAAGCCCATTAGTACCGGTTGGTGGCACCAACCGGGACTAAAGGTCTAACCTTTAGTCCCGGTTGGTAGACCTTTAGTCCCGGTTGGTGCCACCAACCGGTACTAATGGGCATCGCACCCTTTAGTCCCGGTTCGTGGCACCAACCAAGACTAAAGGGCCCAGGTGAACCGGGACTAATGCCTTAGCCGCACGAACCGGGACCAATGCTCACATTAGTCCCGGTTCGTGACTGAACCGGGACTAATGTGAATATTGCCCTGTGACGAAAGCCATGTTTTGTACTAGTGTGTAGCAACGGTGCGTACTCAGGGAGAACACATGTACCTTGAAATTTAGTGAGGGATCATCTTATAATCCAACCGCCGTACTAAGCAAAATAAGATGCATAAAGGATAAACATCACATGCAATCAAAATCTGTGACATGATATGGCCATCATCATCTTTTGCCTTTGATCTCCATCTCCAAAGCACCGTCATGATCTCCATCGTCACCGTCTTGACACCTTGATCTCCATCGTAGCGTCGTTGTCGTCTCGCCAACTATTGCTTCCACGACTATAGCTACCACTTAGTGATAAAGTAAAGCAATTACATGGCGATTGCATTTCATACAATAAAGTGACAACCATAAGGCTCCTGCCAGTTGCCGATAACTTTTACAAAACATGATCATCTCATACAACAATTTATATCACATCACAACATGCCCTGCAAAAACAAGTTAGACGTTCTCTACTTTGTTGTTGCAAGTTTTACGTGGCTGCTATGGGTTTCTAGCAAGAACCGTTCTTACCTACGCATCAAAACGACAACGATTTTTCGTCAAGTGTGTTGTTTTAACCTTCAACAAGGACCGGCCGTAGTCAAACTCGATTCAACTAAAGTTGGAGAAACAGACACTCGCTAGCCACCTCTGTGCGAAGCACGTCGGTAGAACCAATCTCATGAACGCGGTCATGTAATGTCGGTCCGGGCTGCTTCATCCAACAATACCGCAGAATCAAAGTAAGACGTTGGTGGTAAGCAGTATGACTATGATCGCCCACAACTCTTTGTGTTCTACTCGTGCATATCATCTATGCATAGACCTGGCTCGGATGCCACTGTTGGGGAACGTAGTAATTCGAAAGATTTCCAACGATCACGCAAGATCTATCTAGGAGATGCATAGCAACGAGAGGGGAGAGTGCGTCCACGTACCCTCACAGACCGAAAGCGGAAGCGTTATGTCAACGCGGTTGATGTAGTCGAACGTCTTCACGATCCAAGTACCGAACGTACGGCACCTCCGTGTTCAGCACACGTTCAGCTCGATGATGTTCCTCGAGCTCTTGGTCCAGTAGAGGGTCGAGGGAGAGTTCCGTCAGCACGACGGCATGGCGATGGTGTTGGTGATGTGATCCACGCAGGGCTTCGCCTAAGCACTACGACAATATGACCGAGGTGGTAAACTGTGGAGGGGGCACTGCACACGGCTAAGACAAATTTGGGTGTGCCTTTGGGGTGCCCCCCGCCCCCGTATATAAAGGGGGAGGAGGAGGCTGGCGGCCTAGGAGGGGCGCGCCAAGGGGGGAGTCCTACTTGGACTCCAAGTCCAAGTAGGATTCGTCCCCCCCCCCCTCCTTCCTTCCAATGGAGAGGGGAAAGGGGAAAGGGGGAGAGGGAGAAGGAAAGAGGGGGGCCGCGCCCCCTCCCCTTGTCCAATTCGGACTGGGCAAGGGGGGCGCGCTCCAGCTCCCATGGCCTGCCTCCTCTCCTCCACTATGGCCCAATAGGCCCATTAACTTTCCCGGGGGGTTCCGGTAACCTCCCGGTACTCCGAAAAATCCCCGATCTTCTTCGGAACCATTCCTTTGTCCGTATATAACCTTCCAATATATGAATCTTTACCTCTTGACCATTTCGAGACTCCTCATTGTGTCCGTGATCTCATCTGGGACCCCGAACAAACTTCGGTCACCAAAACACATAACTCATAATACAAATCGTCATCGAACATTAAGCGTGTGGACCCTACGGGTTCGAGAACTATGTAGACATGACCGAGACACATCTCCGGTCAATAACCAATAGCGGAACGTGGATGCTCATATTGGATCCTACATATTCTACGAAGGTCTTTATCGGTCAAACCGCGTAACAACATACATCATTCCCTTTGTCATCGGTATGTTACTTGCCCGAGATTCGATCGTTGGTATCATCATACCTAGTTCAATCTCGTTACCGGCAAGTCTCTTTACATGTTCCATAATGCATCATCCCGCCACTAACTCATTAGTCACATTGCTTGCAAGGTTTATAGTGATGTGCATTACTAAGAGGGCCCAGAGATACCTCTCCGATACTCAGAGTGACAAATCCTAATCTCGTGCCAACTCAACAAACACCATCGGAGACACCTGTAGAGCATCTTTATAATCACCCAGTTATGTTGTGACATTTGATAGCACACAAAGTGTTCCTCCGGTATTCGGGAGTCACTACTGCAGGATGCTGCTAATGCGACACTACGATCAGAAACCCTTCGACGAAACTGTGTGCGATACAATAATCGCAAACGGTGGTGTAAAAGAACCGTCAAAAAAGGTGCAAAACATTTGCGATGGCGGAGCCATCAAACACGGTTCAGATTTTAGTTGCGTGTGCGATGCAGAGCATACGGTTCAGTTCAATTAACTGTTTGCGATGAGGCGGAACAATAGAAATGGGCAACCAGATGAAGGCGTGTGCGATATACAACATACGGTTCACTCGGATGAACTGTTTGTGTTGAGGAGGAACAATAGAAACGGGCAGTTAGATAAAGGTGCGTGCGATTGAGCGCATACGCTTCAGAAGGATTAACTGTTTGCGATTAGGCAACAGAACATAAACGGGTCAGCCAGATCAAAAGTGTCTGCGATTGATGGCATACACTTCACACGGATGAACTGTTTGCGGTTAGTCACAACAAACAGAAACAGTTAGATAGATCAACGTGTGCGCGCTAGACGGGCACACACATTCTAATTAAAAGAAGCTTGCGCGATTGTAATAACAAGCACGCACGGTTGTTGGAACAAGACGTGTGCTGACATTGCCTATAGCGGTGCACCTTACGGTGCAAACGCCACGTACGCGGCCGAGAAGGCGTGCCCATGTTATGCCTTTTGGGAATAGTGCCGCACTTATAACCGTCAATAAATTTTGAGCATGCGTCTTGTCACATTTCAAATTGCAAACCTGTTCACACCTCAAAACCTAAACGGTTTCCCACTTAGGAGCGTATTAGTACTCGGTTATAAATACTAGTACTCCAAGATGACTGCACATTCCTCCTCAACTCCTCATCCACAAAAACAAACAAGTCATTCATCATGGTTCCCTTGCGTCTGCCATGGCCAACTTGAGTTCTGGGTTAAGAGATGGCCACCAGGGAGATGCGAGCATGGAAGCGGAAGCACGAGAGATGTCCCGCCTCGCCGCGAACGCAGCCGGCATGTCCCGCCGCGCGGCCATAGCAGCACATAGGTCCCGCTGCACCGCCGAATCAGCACGGAGGTCCCGCCGCACCGTCGATGCAGCAGACTGGTTCGGCCGCGCCGCGGAAGCAGAAGAGACGTCCCGCCGCGCCACGAATGCAGCAGAGATGTCCTCCCGCGCCGCGGCAGCCTGGGAAAATGTCGCACGGGCAGGCGAGGACTCTTACAGGCGCATGCATGCGATTATCCATAGCGAGATGGATCAGATCTCCGGCTGGGCGAGGTTGCAGAACGACATGAAAGCCTCTTTTTGAATAGGCTACCGGCGTCATCCGGCAACTAAATGAGAGCAATGCGAAGCTCCTGGCCGAGCGCGACCTGCTGAGGGCAAAGATCGTCGGAAGTGCGGAGCAGCAGGAGACCACTGCCTTGTTGAAGAGGACCGATTTCATCGTCGAGGAACTTATGGACGAGAATGCCATGTTGCGCATCGAGCGCAGAAGGCTGGTGGAGGAATCCGTGTATGCTCTCAAGCAGCATTTTGAGGACAAGAAAGAGCTCATCACCGCTCGCCGCGGAGGCTAGTTCCGGCGGCCTGCAGCAACGCCTCAAGAAAGTAGAGATCAGCGAGCCAGATCGTTCTCTTCCTTCTTCTTTTGCCCTTGTGTATTTCGGGCATTGCCGCATGTCGCTTTTTTTAATTATGTTCCTAAATATGTAAGACAATTATTATCCACTATCATCGTCCTTAACATTCATCATGCTTGCTATAAGCCGCCATCAATGCTATATAGGTCCGTCGGATCTTACATCAAGATCCGTGCAAAACTTTCTGTTCAGATTTTCATTTTTCTCTCTTAAATCTCAGTCCAGTGAGACATATAGCCACACCGTAGAACAGGGGCTCGGGCGCCATTAATGGAGACGTTGGAAGGAAGGTGCGCGGCGGGTAGAGGTCAAAGGGCTCTCCTCCCGATGAGCACGCGCAGGGGTCTGATCGCACGCCTCCGGTACTCAAATATCTACCCCGCACGACACCTCCTAGCCAATAAAAAAGGGGGGACGCGTGGCGGCACATAATTGGTAAATAGAACGTCCACGGTTTCAATAATACTTGTGTTCTGATTTTAAACGTGGCAGCACTTGTTCCAAAATGAGTTTGTTCATTGTTAATGTGTGCGCCTTCGCAAATCGGACAGAAAAATTACCACAACATGTTAGTGCCATGTCATGACACCATGCCAAGTTTCATGATTTTCAGGAGTGTTTTGGATTTACAGGAATTAAAAAACCAAGTTTCTCAATCTTTACGGCCGAGCCACGACGCCCAGATGTTTGAATTTCATTCCCATTTCTTGCATGGGACCTAGAAATTCACCCAAGGACACACATGTGATTTTTCAACCAACTTTGGTGCACTGGAGCATGTGCTTGTAGTTCAAATTTGAATTATGCGCATTAAATGCCCAGAAACTCAATTAATGTATAAAGAAGGCCAAACGAACCCGGAATAATTCCAAAATTTCGCACGATACTTCTATTTGGTCTAATCTGCCCGTGTAAAAAAATTAAGGCGGGAGAAGGCAGTGTACGTATGTCGTTTCGCACACGGAGGTGACACGTTCCCTCTCGGAACCACGAGCCTTCTTGAGGGAAGCTCCGGTTTGCAAGAAGCCTACACCAAAGCTTTTCCTAATTCAGCCAAAAAAATTACCGCAACATGTTGGTGCCTTGTCATGACACCATGCCAAGTTTCATGATTTGCAGGCGTATTTTGGATTTACAGGAATTAAAAAACCAAGTTTCTTAATCTTTACGGCCGAGCCACGACGCCCAAATGTTTGTATTTCGTTCTCATTTCTTGCATGGGATCTAGAAATTCACCCAAGGACACACATGTGATTTTTCAACCAAATTTGATGCACTGGAGCATGTGTTTGTAGTTCAAATTTGAATTATGCACATTAAATGCCCAGAAACTCAATTAATGTAGAAAAAAGGCCAAATGAACCCGAAATAATTGCAAAATTTAGCACGATACTTCTATTTCGTCGTATCTGCCTGTGTAAAAAAATTAAAGCGGAAGAAGACAGTGTACGTATGTCGTTTCGCACACGAAGGTGACACGTTCCCTCTCGGAACCACGAACCTTCTTAAGGGAAGCTCCGGTTTGCATGAAGCTTACACCAAAGCTTTTCCCAATTCGTCCAAAAAAATTACCGCAACATGTTGGTGCCATATCATGACACCATGCCAATTTTCATGATTTTCAGGCGTGTTTTGGATTTACAGGAATTAAAAAACCAAGTTTCTTAATCTTTACGACCAAGCCAGGACGCCCAGATGTTTGTATTTCATTCTCATTTCTTGCATGGGACCTAGAAATTCGCCCAAGGACACACATGTGATTTTTCAACCAACTTTGGTGCACTGGAACATGTGCTTGTAGTTCAAATTTGAATTATGCACATTAAATGCCCAGAAACTCAATTAATGTATAAAAAAGGCCAAACGAACCCGGAATAATTCCAAAATCACGATACTTCTATTTGGTCTAATCTGCCTGTGTAAAAGAATTAAGACGGGAGAAGGCAGTGGACGTATGTCATTTCGCACACGGGGGTGACACGTTCCCTCTCGGGACCACGAGCCTTCTTGAGGGAAGCTCCAGTTTGCAAGAAGCTTACACCAAAGCTTTTACCAATTCGGACAAAAAAATTAACGCAACATGTTGGTGCCATGTCATGACACCATGCCAAGTTTCATGATTTTCAGGAGTGTTTTGGATTTAGAGGAATTAAAAAAAAACAAGTTTCTCAATCTTTACGGCCGAGCCACGACGCCCAGATGTTTGAATTTCATTCTCATTTCTTGCATGGGTCCTAGAAATTCACCCAAGGACACACATGTGATTTTTCAACCAACTTTGATGCACTGGAGCATGTGCTTGTAGTTCAAATTTGAATTATGCACATTAAATGCCTAGAAACTCAATTAATGTATAAAAAGGCCAAACGAACATGGAATAATTCCAAAATTTAGCACGATACTTCTATTTGGTTTAATCTGCCTATGTAAAAAAATTAAGGCGGGAGAACGCAGTGTACGTATGTCGTTTCGCACACGGAGGTGACACGTTCCCTCTCGGAACCACGAGCCTTCTTAAGGGAAGCTCCGATTTGCAACAAATTTACACCAAAGCTTGTCCCAATTCGGCCAAAAAAATTACCGCAGTATTTTGGTGCCATGTCATGACGCCATGCCAAGTTTCATGATTTTCAGGCATGTTTTGGATTTACAGGAATTAAAAAACCAAATTTCTCAATCTTTACGGCCAAGCCACGATGCCTAGATGTTTGAATCTCATTCCTATTTCTTCCATGGAACCTATAAATTCACGCAAAGACACACATATGATTTTTCAACCAACTTTGGCGCACTGGAGCATGTGCTTCTAGTTCAAATTTGAATTATGCATGTTAAATGCCCAGAAACTCTTAATATACAAAAAATGACAAACGAACCCGAAATAATTCCAAAATTTAGCACGATACTTCTATTTGGTCTAATCTGGCTGTGTAAAAAAATTAAGGCGGGAGAAGACGGTGTACGTATGTCGTTTCGCACACGGAGGTGACACGTTCCCTCTCAGAACCACGAGCCTTCTTGAGGGAAGCTCCGGTTTGCAAGAAGCTTACACCAAAGCTTCTCCCAATTCGGCCAAAAAATTTACCGCAGCATGTTGGTGCCATGTCATGACACCATGTCAAATTTTATGATTTTCAGGCGTGTTTTGGATTTATAGGAATTAAAAAAACCAAGTTTATCAATCTTCCCGGCTGAGCCATGACGCCCAGGTGTTTGAATTTCATTCCCGTTTCTTGCATGGGACCTATAAATTCACCCAAGGACACACATGTGATTTTTCAACAAACTTTGGTGCACTAGAGCATGTGCTTGTAGTTCAAATTTGAATTATGCACATTAAATGCCCAGAAAACCAATTAATGCATAAAAATGCCGAACGAACCCAGAATAATTCCAAATATAAATAAGACACTCATGTACTAGTTGCATGTTCCGTGTACGTAAATGTTCTAGCAATTCAAACACCATGCTTTCCCTCCGTAACACCATTTTGTCTTTCAAAACATAATGAAAAAAATCAGGTATACCACAAATAGTTTACTAGGAAGAATCCTGTGGGATGCGATATAAAATATCTTGCCGCACCCTGTTGTCTGGCTTACGCAGGAAACTTCGTCGTCTACAGTCTACCGCCCCCGCTTGAACCACACTTGCGCGCCAGTTTCTCGCGGCACCGCAGAAATATCTATCTCCCCGACCCCTCCCTCCCACCAAAAGCCACATTTCCACTATTCCTCCCTGCTTTCCAAGTTCAAACCTTCACTCCTGCTTACTGGCAGCTCAGCATCCTCGCGACGACCCTTCTTATTGCAGCGCCGCCTCCTCGCCGGCTACCCTTCTTCTTGCAGCGCCGCCTCCTCGCCGGCGACCCTTCTTCTTGCAGCGCCGCCTCCTCGCCGGCGACCCTTCTTCTTGCTGCGCGGCCTCCTCGCCGCTGACTCTTCTTCTTGCTGCTCGGCCTCATCGATATGGTCAGGTAATCCACACCCCACCCACACCATCCTCCTCCTTTCCCTACCCACATGCCCCGACCGACGGCGCTACACCTTCCGCCGAAATCACTGTCCCCTCCTCCAATTAAGCGCCGCCCACAGCCATTTTGCACGCAGTATAACGTGGAGCTCATTACCATGTGGCCGCACGCGCGCACGAGGTCACTATGGCTACAATGCGTGTGGAATGCCAGATCTTGGAGGAGCACCTCGTCTTCGAGGCCACCGTCGACACCGCCACGCGGTTGTCTACTTTAAAATACAGTTCGTGTTGTTTACTCGAGGCCACCGCCAGTGCCTTCTACCGATTTGTCCTCTGTAATGTTAATATGCAATATGATGTTCAGTTAACAGTTTGATCCTCCGAAATGTAATGGTCAGTTAACACTTTGGTCCAACAATTGCTATATTTCGTAGTACTGTTCTCAAGCATTCTTTGTTTTGTTAACTGTCTTATCTTCTAGTACATGTTTCTATTCTGCAATGCCGTGCTCAGTTAACTATTTTGGTTCATTTGGTCTGCTGTCCATTTAACTGTTTGGTTCAGTTCTGCAATTTGATTTTCATTTGTTGTGGGTTCAATTTTGTATTGTTATGCATGTGACATCAATCAAATTTGGCTGTACTCAATACATATTCTACTGATAGTATGGCAACTCTCAGTTAACCTGATCAAGATCTTCCTTATATGTGTTGCAGGGAAACAATGGGAGACAATGCGGTTCACCATCGAGGTTTGTTCAAGCATGGTCCTTTGGCTAATAGCACATTATTGTGCAGTTGTAGGAATCATTCTAATATTTAGGTGTCTTACAATTTGGTCTTGCACATGTAGGTCCTGCTGTCAGATGCTTAGACCAACTGTTCGACCCAGTTTGCATATGGGGAAATGAGATGTCCATGAATATCAGTCAAGTCAAGAAACTTAGAAAGATTGTTAGGATGAAGAAACTTGCGACGAATAACAGCAAGATCTTTGTTTGCACAATCAAGAAGACATCAGTCAACTATAGAATGGTACTAACTCTTTTACCTTGTTTTTACCCCTTGCGGCATTTCAAAATTTATAATAGCGATTTGTGCATATCTTTGTTTTCAGTACTTTATAAAGAAGTTCACCGATGATTACCTCTCAACCACCTGCATGGTCAAGAGGCGAGGAAGGTATTCATTCAACACCCACGATACAATATTGAAGTCTTACTGAAGAGGATGAAGGTTGGGCGCGCAATTATCCATAGCCACTGGCCTAAAGTTGCAAGGACATTCAACATTACTGAAGGCTCAATATTTGCCTTCCGCTTCTGCAGTTTCCCATATGAGATTCATCTGTCTATTTACCGTGTATGATGCTACTTTCCAAAGGTTTTTGATGTTGCATGTGAAACTTGGTGCTGTTGTGTAATGGCGTAACTGAGTGCCGAAGCTATCTGATGTAATTTGATTATGAAATCCTGGTTGCTTTTATACGGATATGAAATATCTGGCGTGTTTTATAAGAAATATCAATTTGATTAGTACATGGATTATCAATAATAGGATAATTACCCTGCTTATTGGGGTTTTCTAATGTGGCCGTTTTTCTCTTTAAGTTACGACTCTTTGCTGCTTACTTCTAACACTGTGGTCGATGAACTCAAACAACTCACACGATTTCTAGAAAGTAGGCATGTTCGATCAATAACAATCACACACGGCTTCCAGCAGCGAACTGTTTACGTTAGGCCACCTTGCACAAACATTTTCACACAAAGAACTATGTGTGATATACATACGAACGGAAATGATTTTCTGGGATTCATCGTGTGGGATGTACATACCTACGGAAATGATTGGGTTTCGATGCCTCGCCCGATCGCACACGAGCTCATTTGGTGTCCCAGGAGGGCCTATCCCCGACGATTTCTGGGTTGTGTGGGAAGGACCCCCCCTATCGCCCACACTCACTTGGTGACGGTTCCAAACGCCGTCGCGGAAAGGGGTTAAAAACCATTTGTATAGCACGTCGCAGTACCAGTGTGTTGCATAATCTCATAGTCAGAGGAATATATATAAGTCATAAAGAAAGCAATAACAATAAAACTAAACGATCATTATGCTAAGGTAACGGATGGGTCTTGTCCATCACATCATTCATCAAATGACAACATATGTCTATGGTCAGGAAACTTAATCATCTTTGATTAACGACCTAGTCAAGTAGAGGCATACCAGGGACACTATGTTTTGTCTATGTATTCACACATGTACTAAGTTTCCGGTTAATACAATTCTAGCATGAATAATAAACATTTATCATGTTATAAGGGAATATAAATAACAACTTTATTATTGCCTCTAGGGCATATTTCCTTCACGATTATTCCTCAAAAACCTAAAACATGTGGTGGAGGCTAGGGCGACTAGGGCTTCAAGCGGGCCGGACTCGTCTTCCGGTGGCTCTCCGTCATCGATGTCCTTTTGATGGTCGGCGGTGTGGGGGTCGCCGGATCTAGCGTGTACTGATCATGTAGGTCCTGGTAGCTTAGGTTTTAGCTACTTGACGTCATGGTTTCGGTACGGGCGACGGCAACCTCGAATAATAAAGCTTCATGTCCTTCGTCGACACGGCGTTCTGCTTTTTGGTGGGTGATGGATGTGTGTGCTAGTCTTGTCAAGTCGGGATGGTGTAGCGGCTGTGGCATCCCTAAGGTGGACTTGCGTCCTCCGGCTCCACCATTGTGGTGACATTCGCTCCAGCGTCAGTGCAGAGCACGGGAGGTTGTTCAAGAGCGGGTGCCAATGGTTTTCTCCGTCTACAACAGATGGAAGACTGTGGATTCGTGGTTTATGGTTGGTTGGCTCTGGTTTCCTTCTCCCACATCCTCGCGTGGAGGTGCTTGATCTAGAGTTTGATGGCGCGTCTGTGTGTCCAAGCAAATACTTCATGGATTATGGTTGGGATGCAGCTGGTTGTGGCCTAATTGGCAATGCCATAGCCGGAGGACGCAAGTCCACCTTAGGGATGGCCTTTGGCTATCTTTTGTGATCAGATGCGGGTGAGTTCATTGCTGCTGGGGTGGGGAAGCTCAAGCATGTTAAAAGTGCTTTGCAAGCTGAAGCAGAGGCGTATCTAGGGGCAATTGGGGGAGCGGGCAATGCTGGTGTCCATCACATTTTGTTGGAGCGGTACAAGCTCTCAACTCTAGCGTTCAACATGGATTAAATAAAATTAACTTGTACTAGAGAAATATTTAACATGAATTCAAAAAATGTTCAAAAATATATTTTCAAAAAGAATCATGCATTTAAAAATGTTAAACATGTATAAAAATGTTTGCGATTTTACAAAAAATGTGTAATGTGTATGAAAAAGACTAGACATCAAAAAATATATTAAAATGTTAAGAAGGTATTTGATAAAATTTAAAATTTATAGAAAAATGTTTGGTGATGTATACTAAAAATGTACAATATGTAAATTAATATATTTGTTTTAAAAAATAAAGAAAAGGACAAAGAAAATTGTTGGAAGAAACAAAGGAAATCAATGAAAAATAAATAACAAAGAAAACCATGTAAAAAGCCGTTAAAAACGTGAAAACCCGTAACAGAAAAGAAAAAATGTGCATAAAAACACACCTAAAAGAATTAAAAACCGTATTGACACTAGAAAAATAAAGAAAAAATTCAATAAATATAAGAAAACCAGTGAAAACCATAAGGTAAAACACATAAAAGAACGAAAACGAAAAAACAGTAAAAAGTATGTCAATCCAGACAGTTGGACAACAAAAGAAAAGCAAAGGGACCAGACCAACGACCTGACCAGCGACTCGAGCGAGCGACCGGGGCAACGAACTAATTTCTGCGCAGGGCCGAACACATAGACCCCATTGTTGAGGCGTATAGAAGTCTGCACCAGCAATAGATAGCTCTAGCGACATTCATGGCAGATTCGTTTCTTAACAGGTCTGCCCTTATAACGAACAAAGAAAAAAGAAGTGTGGGCTTACTGGTGTTAGTAACATTCCAGAAAATTCTTTTTCTTTTCCTGTCCTTTATATTCAAATTTCCGTAGCAAAGCTACTGGTTTTTCTCAGTTTGTCTTCTTAGATTTTTTATGCTAGTTTTCCCCCCTGTTTCTTTTTTGTTTTTGTCGTTCTTGTTTTTTACTGTTTAATTTATTAAGTTAGCAAACTTTTCACAAATCCGTCAACTTTTCTTAAATTCATATAAAAACATCAAATTTTAAAACATTCCTAATATTGACGAACATTTTTTTTAAATTCATGATTTGTTTTTAATTTCGCGAAAATCTTTAAAATTGGCAAACTTTTTCAAAAAATTTTAAAAATTGAATCAGCGAATTGTCCTAATATTTTCAAACGTTTCTTTCAAATTCATTGATTTGATCAAATCCATGAACGTTTTCCTTATTCACGAAATTGTTTTCAAATTCGTGATTTTTTTTTCTTATTTATGCACTGTTCAAATAATAAATGTTTTACAAATTCGTGATTTTTTTTAAATTCACAAACTTTTCTAATTCATGAACTTTTTCAAATTTGTGAAAAGATTGAACCAGTTATTTTAAAAAAATATGAGTTTTTTAATGGTAATCGGTTAATCGTGGTTTGATTGGTCAGGCCCATGGGGTCGAACTACTGTGCACCACAGTCCACAGCAATTGTTTGGAGGCTTAATCGCTGTTTAGGTGCTCTTGGGCTAGTATTTCGTTCCACTGTTTCTTTTTTTCTGTGGGGCTTGTTCGAGTTTTTCAGAATGCTACTATTTCTTCATTTCCAACAATATTTTGAATTTTAAAGAAGGTTGAACTAAAAAATGTTTCTCAATTAAAAAATATTAATGAATTTGAAAAAAAAATCATGAATTCAAAAAAACATGAGTAAAAAAATATTCATGAATTTGCATGTTTGCAGATTCAAAAATGGTCATCAATTAAAATTAGTTCATGAATTTGAAAAAATATTCACAATTTGGGAAATGTTTGTGGATTCAAAAATTACTCAGGAATTCATAAAAACGCCATGAATTTGAAAAGATGCTCATACATCCAAAAAAATTCTCGAATTTAAAATAAGGAAATGGGAAAAATTAAAATAAATAAATAAGTAAAAATAAGGAAATAGAAAAAAATGAAAATGAAAATACAAGAAAAAGACCAAAACAAAAGGAACAGAAAGAAACATAGAAAAAAATCTATTAGGTAAGGGTTGTGCGGTTGTTGTGTATCGGTCATGGTATCAGTCGGGGTAGCGATCCTTCGATCCTCAGCACGTGGTAGCTGTCCTCTATGAAGGTGGTACATATGAACGGTATATTATACTGCTCCGAGTCTCCAAGAACGACGCACATCTCTCTTTCCTTTGCCTCTTTTGATTATATTTCCTGTTATTATGTACTAAGCAGATCATACTAGTGCAAAAAAGCCTAACTATGATGTGCCAAAATTGAACTTGCTGGCATAGGGCTCCAACGCCACCAATATGGCGCTAGTGAAAAAGATTACTAGTGGCCTTGGAGAAAACGTCAACAGTATTTTCGGAACTGATGGTGTGCCATGCGTCAAACGTCGGCAGTAAGTCCATGTTACTACTATAGTTCCATCTTTGCCAACACCTGCAATTTGATTTTTTGCTAATAAAAATATATTATATGTAGCAAATTTAAACCAGCTGAACTCCACAAAACTGGTACTCATCAACTTAACTAGTTTCGACTTCACAAAAGTTAGTAGTTCTAGAAAACAATGCTAGTTCAGCTTCACAAAAGCGCGTCTTCAACCAAACTAAGTACATCACATCTCCCATTGAAGGATTAACTTCATCTGGTGTAGCTTGTTCCTATTGCTCTTCCCCTCTTTTTTTAAATGAGCTTTCTCCATCTTCAGCTGATTCCTCGGCCCTCAGGAGTTTTGTCTCCTTGTCTCCTTCTTCAGCTGATCCTTCTCCTGGACTAGTTGATCCTTCTTCTCCCTCAGTCTAAGTATCTTATCAAAGAAATCAGCCTTATCGTCGATGAGCTGATCCTTCTACATCTTCAGCGAGTCATTCACCTCCACGAGGGCCTTGATTGTACTCTCATGAGACGCTATCAGCTTATGGTTGAGCATGTCCATATCACATACCTTCTCCTCCACGGGTGCCGATATGATAACATACGCATATAGCTTTGGCAAACCAAAAAAATAGTTCATACTCTAGTCCATATAATTGTTTAAGTATATAGCATATGCATAGTTTTGGCAAACAAGGGGATGGGCATACATGGCTACATCTGCCTAAATTACCTAAATGAAGCTAATCACTTCACTGCCAAATCATGAAATTACCTAAATTACATAGCTTTGGCAAAGATAATGAACTGCCAAAGATAGTGAACCGCCAAAGACAATGGAACTAGTTCAACTAAATGCATATGTTGTCTACTCATTTCACTGCCAAACCATGGCATTTTCTACTCAATTGCCTACACATGGCATTTTTATAATGCATATACCATGGCATTTTCTACTCAATTACCTACACATGGCATTTTTTCAAATGCATATACCATGACATTTTCTACTCAATTGCCTACACGTGGCAGTTTCCATGTATTCAAACTCCTATCGAGCACTGCCAAACCGTGTAATGTTCTACTCAATTGCCTAAACAAGGCATTTTTACAAACACATGGCACACAAATGGCACCGATGCAAAAGGGGATGAACTCACCGAAACAGTAGAGAGAAGATTGAGGTGGAGAGGATTAACTCGATGTCGTGCCCACCCAAATACCTAGCAACATGTTACCGTCGCCGAAACCCTAGGGTAGAGAGAGAAGGGCCGGAGGGACTGAACTCACCGAAACCCTAGAGAGGAGAAATAAGGTGGAGGGGAGGTGTACATATTACCTCAGCACCGGAAGCCACAGGAAAGGGTGAGGTGGGGCGAGAGGACAGTTGCCCCCTTAGTTTTGACCCTCAGACGCACTTTTGGGCTTGGCCCAATAAGCATAAAATTGATTTTAAAAAGGAATAAATTTCTTACTTTAATAAAAGTAATACAATGGTTGTACTTTCGAAAAACAAATAAAAGACTCAAAATATAATAAAAAATCTTACCATTTGTGAAAATAAAAAATGTCATCATTTTATAAAATATAGTGGGCAAACAATTACAATTTGATAATTTATTAAAATAAAAAATACTACTATTTTAATAAAATTAAAACAACATTGTTTACTTTAATAAAACAACTAAAAGATTAATTGTACTTTTTTTAAATGTCAACATTTGGAATTCAAATATTATTACTTTCATAAAGGTTACTATAATATTTTTGACTACTATAATATAAAAATACTCACCACCATTTACAAAAAATAAAAAGAGTCAAAATACATTATAAAACTTGCACCATTTGCAATTACAATATTCTAAATTTAAGAAAATTAACAACAATATAATATAAAAATGTTCACAACGTACAATAAATAATTACAAACAAAAGTAGTTCCAAAAAATAGGCCCCATGTCTTGTAGAGCTGGCGTGGCAACACATGACACTCCACAAGTAAACATAATAGTGTGGCGTTCGACGTAACGCGACGTCACCACTATACGATGCCTTGTACCAACTGTGGGTCCCACATACAATGGCGTTCAATAATTTTTTAACGTCGCCACTATGTTCTTAGTGATGTGAAAATATAGTGGTGGCGCTGATTCAAAATGGCGCACCACCAACTAAAGGTTTGGCTAGCCATTTCTTCACTAGTGTGAGTAACCTTCCAAGCTCTATATTCAGTCTCCCTTTCCTATCGCTCATACATGTTCAGTATATGAACATGCTTGTTACACTCTTCAATTTCTTGAAATGAACATATCTCAATTTTTTAGGTGAACAATGATACTAATTCAGAAACTTCTTTGGTCTTGATACGTCATGTTTTCTGATTATTGCAGTTGTGATGCCCTAGTAATGTATAGCTTAAATAATAGAAGTTTCGTTCAGTCAACTGAGTTACTCCTTATTTGAACATTGAGTCAAGTTAGAGATATATGAACTAAGCAATATTGCAGTGAGTTAAATTAGTGTGAAGAAAATATCACCTTTGTTTCTTATGTTTGATTGTTATTGTTGTTGTACAATCACTAGCTAGAATTGAACAAGAATAATAATCAACATCCTAGAAAATGGAGATGGATTATAATCTCATGAATGGTAAACAAGGGGCATTGCTTTAGTATGTGGGTAGATCAAGGGACATTTATGTTTGTTGTATGAGGGCACCAACACTTAAGCTTTTATACGTTAGGGCATCCTAATTTTTATTCATTCAAATTTTAAGGTTATATTTTGTGTATCTTGCCATCTTTCTGTCATACTATTATGGGGACTTACTTTCTTATAGTTTTTGGTTTGCATTACAGATGCTTCATATTGTTCTGCATCTTTATATATTACTTGGCTTGGCATTTCTAACTCGAGATACATTGCATTATATCATATTTCTGAGGCGTTTTATGAGCCATCCATTCACATCGCTCAATTATTCAATGGATGTTTAGTAGAATTTAATAGACATGTTACTAGTACACTGCATATCAGTGGTGGTCACAATGCCTCACCCGCGAGATAATCTCCTCCTCATGCCTTGTGACAAGGTTACCAGTGGCGGGTGCTACAAGTGACCCAGCACTGCCTCCCACTAATGCCTGTTTTGGTCCGCCACTGCTAGGCAACCCTGCAGTGGTGCTTCATCCTCCCACGATTAAGAAACCCATTGAAAGTCCCTGATGGTGACAAGTGACACACATGTATTGCGCCACGTATCACCACAAGAGAAGATTGAGAATAACCCTTTCAAGTGTGCCCTTTAACTAGTAATTTCGGTCACATAGGTATTTACCAATTCTCTATATCTGTCATTTTCTGTACAATTTATTTTTATTTTTATTTTGAGTCGTACTGTACAATTTATTTGTCGTGAGCGTATGGGCGGGCTATAATTCTTGCACAAAATTATGGGCCGTCTGTAGGCTTCAGTTGGAGCTTAGGCATGGAGCGCATGGGCTTTTCCTCTTTGACACCTACAGCGACTCAAAAATGGGCCGGAAAAAAGGGCCGGCTAAAACTGGCATTAGCATTTTGTCTTTATTTCCCTTCCTCCTACGTACATGGGGACTTCCTCAAAAAAAAAAACGTACATGGGGACAAACCCAAAAAAATCTTAAAGGTAATCACCGTATAGCTACCGCATGGGACATGTGGTTAGCAAAATCAAAATTCATATAAAATGAAAATAATCACCGTATAGCTATCAGGACTCCGGAGGCCAAGAGCACGAAACCCTAGCCACCGATCGAGGAGCGAGCCCACGAGACAGTAAAGCACGAGCGGCGACCAGGCGACCCAACACCACCGATCGCGGCGGCTTCGGCAAGTACCGCGGCGGCTGAGCGCCTTGTATGGCCGGAACAGCAGCCTCACCACCAATCGCCGCCACCACCTGTGGCGGCAGGCAAGCCAGTGGGTGGATTCTCTTTTGGATCGTCTAGTGTGCAAAATTTCCTTTCGATCTTTTGGATCGTCTAGTTAACTGTTGCTTGATTTGATTGTACGTACAGTGAGTAACGGAGGCACAACCACCACAGAGCCGCCGGCATGCACGACGACGACTCCTATGGATTCTGCTGTCCTTCAGTTCAGGTTGGACTACGAGCAAATCAAGCACCTTAGCGTCAACCAGGTCATCTCCTCTGACGTCGTCTCCGTCGGCCAACACATGTGGAGGATCGACTGTTACCCGCGGGGACTAGAAAAGCACTCCGACAAGGACAATGGAAATTATGTTTCCCTGTACCTCAGGCACCTGAGCAGCTCCAGAAGCGTAAACGCCATCTTGGACGCCTTCCTGATGGATAGAAATGACAACCCATCAGAAGCCCGGAAGACGACGGAACTTCACAAGTTCAAAATCAAGGGCGACCCTTTAAAACGCGACGACTGGGGATATAATCGGTTCGTGGCCAGAAGGGTCCTTGAGGAAAACTATGTTGTGGAGGGGCACATCACGTTCGTATGCACCATCATCGTCATGCGTGATACACCTGTCACCGTGCCGCCTTCAGACATCGGAAACCATCTCGGCTGCTTGCTGGATCAGCCATATGGGACGGACGTGTCGTTTACTGTCGACGGCGAGACATTCCCCGTGAACCGAGCGATCCTTGCAGCCCGCTCACCGGTCTTTAGGGCAGAGCTTTTTGGGTCCATGGCCGAAGCTACTATGTCATCCATCACGCTGCACGATATCATGCCTTCAACATTCAAACGCATGCTTCGGTTCATATACACGGATGAGTTTCCTACTACAGAAGATAACCCCTCCAATGAGGTATTATTTGATTTACTTGCTGCTGCAGATCGCTACGCGCTAGACCGGCTAAAGCTTATGTGTGTCCAAAAGTTATGGGATAATGTGTCAATGGATACAGTTATTGATATTCAAGCTTGTGCGGAGATGTACAATTGCCCCGAGTTGAAGGACAAGTGCATTGACTTTATTGCTAGAAAGAAAGAATCTAAGAAGCAGCCGGAGTCTTCATCGGGCTAGGGCACATACTTCATGGATTATGGTTGGTGAGCTTGGACTAGAGAGTGCTCGAATATAATGTACTGGATTATTTTTACACAGGTGCATATCCATAAGGGATTCTATTTGTGCTTTGATAAGAATTACGGTTTGTTTAACAAGTACTTTCACATTTATACAATAATCAATTTTTTGTAAGGTGTATCAATGGGGATTTACTGTGTTTTGTTGTTGCTAAATTTCTGTACTAGATATGGTTTCTAGTTTGCTAGAGGATTCCCTACTATCTAACCTATGTTGTATCAAGAGGATTTGTGAAGAAAGCCTGAAAAGTTTCAGAATCCAATGGAAAACAAAGACTAATAGACGGAAAAGTACAAAGCTATATATGTATTTCTATGTTTAACTTGTATGTTTAGTTGATGACAAATTTGAGTTGTAGTACCAAAAAAAGATGAAAAATTTGACTTTGGGCAGGTTGGGCTATCTGTGCGTTCATGAACTAGTGAACAGATTAGTTGTTAATTTGCCCATCATGCCATCTAAACAGAAGGGGTATGTTTATTATCTCTACCACTGATTTACTTTTTTTGGGGGGGGGGGGGGGGGTCTACTTGTATTATTTACACACTTGGTTGAAATTAGAACATTTTGAACTACAACCAGATGTGGGGGGGGGGGGGGGGGGGGGTCTACTTGTATTATTTACACACTTGGTTGAAATTAGAACATTTTGAACTACAACCAAATGTATATGCTTTATGTTTTGCTAAGAGGCGGTATAATACATTCACAAGTCTTAAAGTGTTTAGCTACAGTCTCCATCGAGAAAAACAACAATGTGCGCACACACACACAGGGTCACCACTATTATGTCACTCACGAAAGTGCCCTCCACCGTTGGCTTGTCGAACAAATACAGTAGTTCAAGTATGCACGGCGCAACGGTTAACTTTACAACTGTAATTTATTGGTGCCTTTCTGCCAGGATAAAGTAACAGGCAACATGAAGTAGATATATGTAGGGTCTCTGAAGGCTCATGATTTAAGCGGTCGTTCACATCCTCCTGTTGTAGCGAAGCATGACCTTCCCCTTGGGCCCCGGCATGACCACGTTCCAGTCCGTCTCAGGGAACGGCGACACCATCTCCATCTCAAAGTTCCTCAGCAGGTGGCTCCATATCACCTTGATCTGCATGCACGCGAACGCCTCGCCGACGCAGGCGTGCCGCCCACCACCGAACGCCGTCTATGCGAACGCTCCGCCAGCCCCGTCCTCCCCTCTGATGGGGCCAAACCTGTCCGGTTCATACCTCTCCGGGTCCCTGTACACATGCGGAAGACGGTTGTGGATCACCAGCGGACTCGCGACCGTACGCCCCTCCGGGACTTCGTACACGTCGCCGTCCTTAGTTTGCACGGTGAAGCTCCGCCGCGCGTGGCGCAGCAGCATCATCGCCGGCGGGTGGAGCCGCAGAACCTCCTTGATGCAGCGGTGGAGGGTTTCCATCTCCTGCAGGACCTCGTAGTCCACGCGGTCCCCGTGCCGCTCCATGATTCGCTCTTGCTCTTGGACGGCAGCGTGCAGGTGATTTGCGTTGGCGCGCACGAGGAGGCGTGCCCGTGCTGGAGCTTGTTTGCTGCCCCGCGAACAGCGCCGAAACCAGCATCCCGACGACCTCCGTCTTGGTGGTGGCGCGGCCGTCTTTGTACCTGGAATCGATCAGGCACTGCAGCATGTCGTTTGGGCCACCGTCGGGGTAGCTTGTTTTGCGGGAGCTGACGATGCCGGAGAATATCTCGTCGAGCCTAGCGCGCGCCGTGTCGCGTCTGCGGTGCGCTGGTATCTGCAGGTGCGGAAACAGGATAGTGACGAGGCGCATGCCATCGTTGAGTTCCCGGAGGTGCGTTGCGACCTCGGCAAGCATCTTGGCCCGGACCTCCTCCCCGAACAAGCACCGGCTGGCGACGAGCGTGACGAGGTGCTCTAGCTCCTGCTTCAAGTCAACCGTGCCGGTCGGTCCCCATTTCGCAAAGAAATCCTTCATGCATGCATAACACACACAATACGTAGTAGACAATCACATCAGAGTTTCTAAACGATCGTTGCAACTATGTACTTAAAGATGATGCCATCTTAATTATTTCCTACCTCGACTTCTTGCACCATGAGCCGGGCGTAGGTCCTGAGCTTGGCCGGCTTCATCGCGTCGCCGAAGAAGCGGAATTGTTCGCGGCGAGTGGCGAAGTCTACGTCGAAGGCCACACCGGGGCCGAAGGTTGGAATGGTGAACTGTGAGACCTGGTCCTGGCTGATCTCTGAGTCCAGCCCTTGGAAGAAATGGCTAGACACATCTGGCCCAACCAGGAAGGTCACCTTGCGATGCAACAGTCTCACTGTGAACACGCTCCCCATCTCTGCATGGGTGTCGCGGATCACTTGCAGTGGGCCCTTGGTGTGAAGTGCCAGGAGGATCCCTAGAAGGGGAGCCCCTGTGGCCATGGGCGGCGGTGGAGGTGATTGTTTGGTTGTTAGGGAGAACGTCGCTCGTCGCCGTGCCATCTCGATCAACACAATTGTGACGAAAATAGGAAAAGATGCTAGCCAAAGGACTCTTGTCAATTCCATGTTTGCACTCCAAATGCGATGACCGGGGTAATACTGTAAGAACATGGTAAAGCAAGTTAGTAACCGAGTTCTGACTTAGTACGCGAGACACCCATCAGTAATGTAATCACATGTGCTCCAAAAGCCAAAACTACCACACAAATAGGGTAAAAATTCAGCTACCCTAAGTTTTGCTCAAATTTTCCTTGCCCAAAATTGGCCAACATTGGCAAGCAAACTAAACTAGTTGCCAAAGAGACATTGGCAAGCCAAAATATTGGCAGCCATTCAAGAACAACAACAAAGTTTTGTTCTTTGTAGAAGTGCATGCTTTAGCCAATGCAACGAAAAGACCGATCTGATGGAAGAGACTTGGCAGCACATTATACGTCGACATTCCCCTCACGTGTGGCTCCCTCAGGCCAATACGTGGACCAAAAGTGGGCTGCAATTTAATTGCGCCAGCCGGGTCTTGAACTCAAGACCTCTTGGCTCTGATACCATGTAAAAGTGCATAGTCTAGTCAATGCAACCAAAAGACCCAATCTGATGGAAGAGACTAGACAACACATTATACGTCAACATTTTTGACCCAAAAATTGCTAAGATATGTTTTGGGCACCATCCAGACATGTCCATATCCTTGCTGGTTTTTAGAGTTCATTATATCCTTGTCTATTACCAGCAAGGATACTGTGCATCAATGATCTATGCGTGTTTAGCCTAGGGCACTCTGCTCACCTAGGTCTGAGCTACCCGGCAATCAAAATGATTCAGTGGGAGATGGAGAAACTAGTGAGTGCGCTGCGCGGATATTTATAGTGGAGGAAGTTGATTAAGCGAGCGAACGATCACATGTCTAGTAGGCATGGTTAATGAGATGATCTAGACCAGCCTATTAGTCATCCACATGTGGTTAATTAATACAGATTTGCTAATTCTCATCTAGTACATGAGAATTAACAAATTCTTCTCTAGCTCCTACTCCCTCCGTTTCTAAATATAAAACTTTTTAGAGATTTCAATATGAACTAAATAAGGATGTATATAAACATATTTTAGAGTATAAATTCACTCATTTTGCTCTGTATATAGTCCATATTGAAATCTCTAAAAAGGCTTATATTTAGGAACGGAGGGAGTGCATCATTTAATTAATTAATAAAATAAAAAATCATCATAAATCTCCGCATAAAATCAAATGGTGTAGGAATTAGAAAAGACTTAGTTCATTCGCATCAAGATGGAAGGAACGAAAAAACGGTCATCGCGTCGCTCCCAGGGCGATACTAGGGGCCCAACTGTAGCACCACCAAAAAAACCCTGATCTCGGTGTCTCCCCTACCGCCGCGGAGGCGGCGGGCCCAACACCAAAGGTCCCTGAGCGGGTGGTCTGCGATGGTGACCCCCTGGTGCGGCTGGGGCAGTGCCCATGGGAACATCGCGTGTGGCGGCCAGAGCGGCGTCCCCTGGATAATGCAACGGTGGTTGTTGCCTCCATGGCCTTTCCTGGCGATGGATAGTGGCGGTGGGTTGTGGATTTGATCCCCGCCCAGATCCGTCATTGGTGTGGCTCTTGATCGGCCGGCAACACGTAGAGGTGCTAGTGAGGGGCTGCTGAAGTCCCACAGCTGACATCCCAACGGCTGTGTGCGCCTTCACGGTGCGGCTCCGCACGAAATCCAGTTAGCTACCGGTTTGAAGTGGTGCGGCTGCTTGTAAAAACCGTGTGAACTTCGGTCATGGTGGAAGATGGTGGCGTCTTAGGCATCATTTCCTTGTCGAAGACATCATGTTGTAGTTTTCGTAAGCTCGCTCGGGCTGCTCTGAGGAAACCCTGGATCTGGGTATCCCAGATTGGACGTAGGCAACGCCTTCAGTGTTGTTCTCTCCCCTTGGGGCGTCGTTTTGTAGCAGGTGTTGTCTGGTGGGGCCAGGAGGTGGAGTGGTGTTGCGTCTACCAGATCGATGACGGCGGCTCTCGGTGACAGACAAGTCACGATGGACACATGCAGGGTTGTGGCGATGTTTGGCGCCATGGTGGCATAGACGGCAGGCCTAGCAAGGGTTATGCATGGTTCCCTGTCCTGAAAATGGGTCAACAGATGACGGCAGCGGCAGCTTCTGGAGCATGCGCATGCGGTGCGTGCTGAGGGCCTGTTGGACGGATTTGTGCTCCCGACTCGTTGTTGCTTGGCCTGGTGAGGCCTCTAGATCATAGATGGTGGAGCTCCGATGGGAGGTTCGGGCACTTGGCCCTGATCATGGACACCAACATCATTGAGCTTGTAGGGCAGTGACAATTGCCGCAATGAAGGTGGCTTTGGGTTGATCATTGTATTATTTTTGTCAGGCTTTATTGCATAATTTAATAAAATTGATTTGTGCATCATTTCTATGTAGAGGCCGGACGTTTCAATCTCCTTTTCCAAAAATAAAATCCCATGTAAATGAGACCTAGCCACACCGCTAATTCAGTTTCTCCTTATCTCATTTGCGCTCGGCAACTGAGGAGGTTAACCACACGTAAAGACTATTATGTGATTAATTAGTTGTTAGTATCACGAGTTGTATTGCAGTGGTTTGATAAGATAGTTTTGTGTTATGCGATCCACATCTAGCCAAGGGATAGCATAGGCATCTCATAACATAGAGAAAAATTGACTGATATTATACATCATCTATTAGCTAAGTGAAGACAAGGACACTTTTTTCTTTTCTCTGTCCAAACTCAATAGTTAGCGTACGTGGTATTGTTAAACAATTTTGCAAAATCTCAGTCGACTGAGACTTTGTTGTGTCTCGGTCGATGAGATATTTCTTTGATCTTGCATAAAGATTTGTATAAGAAATTCTTTTTAAGTTTTTTGTAAAGAAAAAATCTTACAATACTATATCACTTGACCGAGATGACTTGCTTAAGTTCTAGTCGACTGAGACCTAGCCACCCACATTGTTAAAACTAAAGAGCACTGCCCTACGTGTGCACATGGTTAATTGATTCCCGTCCACATGCTTAATTGATTTTCCCTAATCTCATGTATACGTACGTACTCATCAGCATCCGAAGAAATCGACCACATGTAATCAAATCTGGTCAAACCGGGACAGTTGAAACAGTCGGCATGAAGACGACTCTGATTGAGAAACACTCTACAAGTGTACAAGTGTACTCCCGAGAAAGACGAAGTCCCGACAAATTTGTCTTGAACCAACCTATCCTTAGTTATCCCGATAGTGAAACCGAGACAAAAAGATGGATGGCGAAGTAAAGCGCTGGTGGAATGAAAGATATATGCGTGTTTATCCTAGGGTGCTCTGCTCACCTTAGGTCTGAGCTACCCGGCCAAGATGATGCAGTGGGAGACGGAGAAACGATCACATGAACGCATGGACCATGGTTAATGCATGAGATGATCTCGACGGGCCTATTAGTTATCCTCATGATTAATAAGTACTATTTCTCATCTAGGAGTAGATGAGAATTAACAAAGTCTCATCTAAGGCTGGACATAATGGGAGTAACTTATTTAGTAGCTAGTAACATAGCACATCTATGTTTACTTATGTGGCAAGTACTCCCTCTGTACTGTAATATTTGTTTAAGTTTATAACGCAGGCAAAATGAGTCTACATTTAAATAAATGAAGAATTGCATAATATCACACATATGTTACTACCTATTACGGTGGCGATCAACCATCCGTGAACACTCTTACGTGATTAATTAGCTATCAGTATTACAGGTTTGTATGCGTAGTGGTTTGATAAGATGGTTTTCTGTTATGCGAACCACATCATGCATCTAGCTACGGGAAAGTAAGAATAGGAACCCAACCGGTTAAGCACACGTAATAAAGACAAACGTGATTAATTAGCTGTTTGCATCACGGGTTGTATTGCAGTGGTTTGATAAGATAGTTTTGTGTTATGCGATCCACATCATAAAATAGAGAAAATTTGACTAATATTAGAGCACCTACTGTGAGAAACTAGGTTAAGCGTATGCTTTGGCGCAAGGACGCGTTCGTGTTAATATAGGAACAGATTACAAGGTAGCTAGGCATAGGATTGATCTCTAAGTAAACCTAGATGGGATCTTATCTCTATACCTAACAGATTACATCACGCACGCCCTACACACCTATATACGGTTTATATGTACACCGTACGTATAGAATACAATGTTTAACACTCCCGCTCAATCACAACTATCCAAGTTGAGATTGTGCCTGAATGCCTTCAACCGTTGCAAAGTAAGTGGCTTAGTGAATCCGTCTGCAACTTGATCACCAGTGGGTATAAACCTTATATTCAACAATTTATCAGCCACCCGTTCGCGAACAAAATGATAGTCAATCTCAATATGTTTTGTTCTGGCATGAAATATAAGATTAGTAGATAGGTATGTGGCACCAAGATTATCACACCAGAGTGATGCCGCTTTTGAATGATGAACACCCAGTTCTGTTAACAAATTTTGGACCCAAATAATTTCAGCAGTAGCATTGGCTAACGCCTTGTACTCAGCTTCTGTACTTGACCGAGAAACAGTGGGTTGCTTGCGAGCACACCAGGATACCAAGTTACCTCCAAGAAATACTGCAAAGCCTCCTGTGGATCTCCTGTCATCAGGACAGCCTGTCCAGTCTGCATCTGAAAAAGCACTGACCAACATTGAATCTGACTTTCCAAATTTGAGACCATGACCTTTGGTTCCTTGAAGATATCTAAGTATCCTTTTTACGGCTGTCCAATGGACACTAGTAGGAGCATGTAAAAATTGACAGACTTTGTTTACTGAGTATGAAATATCTGGCCTAGTCAAAGTCAGTTATTGCAATGCTCCTACAATACTTCTATACCTGGTGACATCCTCTGCCCCAAGCGCCTCTCCATCATGAAGAGACAGCTTTTCAGAGACAGACAAAGGCGTAGGTGATGGCTTGCATGTCTTCATGCCCATCCTCTGAAGTATTTCTTGTACATATTTTCCCTGCGACAACACAATTCCACTTGGTACATGTTTTACCTCAATTCCAAGAAAGAAATGTAGGCTGCCCAGATCCTTTAATGCAAAATCCTTTCTCAAGTCCTTGAGGAGAGCTTGAACTGCTTGAGATGAGGAACTTGTGACAACAATATCATCAACGTAAATGAGCATAAAAATGGTTATTCCACGCCGATGATAAAAGAACAATGAGGTGTCTCCCTTAGACGGAGAAAACCCTAGAGATTGCAACTTTGAAGATAACCGAGAGTACCAAGCCCTAGGCGCCTGTTTCAGTCCATACAATGCTTTGTCAAGCTTACAAACATGGCGTGGAAATCTGGAATTTTCATACCCAGGAGGTTGCCTCATGAACACTTTCTCTTCAAGAACACCATGCAAGAACGCGTTCTTTACATCTAGCTGTCGAATGCACCAGTTTCTAGAGACTGCAACTGAAAGAATTATTCTAATAGTAGCTGCTTTTACTACAAGACTAAATATGTCCTCGTTATCAAGCCCGTACCTCTGCTTGAAACCTTTGGCAACTAAACGTGCCTTATACCTGTCAATAGTGCCATCGGATTTTCGTTTGACCTTATAGACCCACTTGCAGTCAATAAGATTCCTTCCCTTGACTGGTGGAACCAAACGCCACGTTTTGTTTTTCATAAGAGCATCATATTCCTCATCCATTGCCTCCTTCCATCGACGTTCGCCCAGTGCTTCTCCCAGACTCTGCGGTTCTCCTGTGGCACAAAAAGAACCCCAACGAACACAACCATCTTTATAGATTTTAGGCTGAACAATACCACTCTGTGACCTGGTATGGGAGCGTGCAGGAGGCGGCGGAGCTGGCTGCAAATCACGTTGCTGAAGGCGATTTGAGGAAGAGGACACGGCCGATCGGGAGTCCACAGAAGATCCAGGGAGGAACTCCTGTTGCGGCTCCTGGGACAGCAGCGGCGAATCAGGGGACGAAGACGCAGCCGCCTCCCCGAAGCTGCCACTTGGCGCGTCTGGAGTGGGCTCCAGTGGCTGGTCGGGCGGCAGCCGACCGGAGCCGCGCACAGAGGGCCCGCCTGGCCCGGCCACAGGTGCGACCCGCAGATGCGACAAGGGCCGACCGAGGCCATGTGCGCCTGGCCCACCAGATCCGGCCGCAGGTGCAGCCCGCCTGGCTGACACCGGCGCGGATCCCAGAGGCGGTGCGCCTGGCCCGCCTAGTACACCTGACGAGGTAGATCCCGAGGGAATCCCGCCCAGATCAGCTCGAGGATCGCCATCCGGATCCTCTGCGGCGTGTGCTGTAGCTGTAGATCCTGACATAAAATCATACGAATTTTCTCCTGTTGCTTCATTATTTTCCTGCACACTTTCAGCAGAGTTTTGATCAATAGAGTCATGACACATTGACACATGGTCAGCAGGATCCACTACACCCCCGGGGATAAAGTTTGGCGACAGGAGGAGATGGGCGGGTAGAAGAACAAGTTCTTTGCGAAGTTGAGCGCCGGCGTTGGGGTGGAGTTTGGCAAAGGGGAACACTTGTTCATCAAAAACCACGTCGCGAGAAACATAGACACGTCCAGTGGCAACATCCAAACACTTGTAACATTTATGAAGGCTACTGTACACCAGAAAAACACATTGTTTCGAACGAAACTCGAGCTTGTGTTTATTATAAGGACGTAGATTTTGCCAAACAGCACAACCAAAAATGCGAACGAATGTGTAAATAGGTTTAGTGCCAAAAAGACGTTCAAGAGGGGTTTGATTATTAATAACTCTACTAGGAACACGATTGATGAGATAGAAGGCTGTGAGGAACGCTTCGTCCCAAAACTTCAATGACATGTAGGCATGCGCAAGGAGGGAGAGACCCACCTCCACTATGTGCCGATGCTTCCTTTCAGCGGATCCGTTCTGTTGGTGAGCATGTGGACAGGAAACATGGTGAGTGATGCCTATGCGCTCAAAGAAAGAGTGGAGTTTTTGGTATTCACCACCCCAGTCCATTTGCATGGCAAGAATTTTGCGATCAAAGAGGCGTTCAACATGTTGTTGGAAAAGATGAAACTTTGCAAACACATCAGACTTATTTTTAAGCAAACAGATCCAACTAAACTTGCTGAAATCATCAATAAAGCTGACATAATACTTTTTTCTGCCAACAGAAACGGGTCCAGGACCCTACACATCTGAAAAAACTAGCTCTAAAGGAGCCTTTGATTCACTAGTAGAACGAGAATAAGGGAGTTGATGACTCTTGGCCATCTTACACGAATCACACACAAGGAGATGATCCTTTTTATTGGAAACTGGAAGACTAAAATCTCGAAGAATTTTCTGGACCACCGGAAAGGCAGGATGCCCTAGGCGCTTGTGCCATCTTGAGGTAGATGGCTTGATCACACTGAGAGCTTGACGAGGAGGAGCATCATGGCGGCCAGAAACGGGAAACAAACGACCCCTACTCTTGCTTTGAAGAACAGTTCTCCGGGTGGCTCGATCCTTAAGAAAGAAAATTTCAGGGTAAACTTCAAGAAAGGCATTGTTATCTCGAATAAGCTTGTAGGCAGAAAGTAAACTTTGATCTGATTCTGGTGCATGGATGATATTATTTAGTTTTAGAGAACCATGAGGGGTAGTGAGAACCGAATGACCAATGTGAGCAATGTTCATACCTTGACCATTCGCGGTGTGGATTTGTTCCGTGCCAGTGTATCGATCCCGAACAGCAAGCTTCTCCAACTCCCCTGTCACGTGATCGGTTGCTCCGGTGTCGAGGTACCAATTTGTGTCCACTCCATAGGAGTGAACGACATTGGCCGAACGATTTCCACCACCACCACCTCCGCCCGCAGGGTTGCGGACGTTATTGTTGTAGTTGCGATCATAGCGCTTCTTGCAGCGCCAAGCTCCATGCCCCTCCATGCATCTTGCAGATCTGACACTTCTCGCGGTCACCGTGATCACCGCGGTCACCTCCGCCCGCAGGGTAGGTGAATTTTCTTTGTTTCAAAATTTTCATGGTCTTCAAAATCCATCCTCTCCAAGACATAGCGTCTTGCATGGCATGGGATAAGCTATACTCGAATTGTAAAAGATGAAAATTACACGTTGAAATAGTTGAAGTCATGGTTAATTACGAAAAAAACACGTGTCGCTGTTGCGTACCGTTTCAACATCGAAGGTCTCCTCGAGCTTAATGTTGAAGCGCCGATCATCGTCCAGGTGAGGCCTGTCGCACAAACCTCGATCGTCGTGGCACCAGCCGCACTCCCCCGGGAGACTTTCGTTGTCCGATGACGACATTTCCTACGTTCATAATTCAAAGATTAAACTTGTACAATTAAATATATGTACTACAAAAACTAAATTAGATCATTATTATTCATCACGGGTTGACTATCGGTTTGTCGAGTCTTTTCTTGAAAACTCTGAGCTCACGTGGTGTATACATTCGACCGTTGGTGATGGTCGCTCCTCCATTTGTCCCCGAGTGCATTACACCAAAATGTCTAGCACACGGGAACGCCAAGGAGAAGTGACCCCCACGACAATAGTCGGGATTCTTCGTCCTCTCATATATATATGGTGGAACTCTCCCTCACTGATTCCTCTCTGACATTTGTGACCGTCGGTGATGGTAGCTCCTCCTTTCGTTCCCGAGTGCATTACACCAAATTGTCTAGCACACGGGAACGAAGGAGAAGCTACCCCACGACAACAGTCGGGATTCTTCGTCCTCTTATATATGGTGGAGACTCGACAGACTTAAAGTCAACCTGAAATATCGTTTAATTATCTTTCTAAAAAAGGATTTGGCTGGTCTCACCTCAAGGTCGGAGGGGGTCGGTGACGGGGACGACGGTGGGGATGATGGAGGGGGGCTCCTAGATTTCTACGACAACAAAAACCCTATAAGCTATCAACTAATCATATGCATACGCCTTGCATAGTGCTCTCCAATTTTAGCATTCAAAGTAGGAGTAGTTTTCCAATTTGAGCATTCAATAAGCAAAACCAAATCGTAAAATAAAGTAGTATTCAAATTAGCATGCATTCAATTATAAGCAAAACTACATCATCTCTTCTGTCCGTACATCGTCGAATATTATCACTAATACACCTCGAATACTATCATACATATATATAGCATCGCTAGTACAGCTAGAACCGTAGCACCCGACGGGTATCGGCGTGGGCGGTGGACACCCAAAGGGAAGGAACCATCACAGGATCATAGCTCCAGTGAGATCCCTGAAGAACCTGTCAGGTATTGTCGAACCTGCCCTCCAACGCAACCATGTAGCGACGGACGTGCTCGTCCTCCTCGCTGACACGGTGACGTACCACCTCCGCAGTGTCCGGAAGCCTAGGCACCGTCACTGGCCCACGCGACTGCCACCAAACAAGGATTGGGTCAACGACGGGCTGGCTCCTCACCAACCTACGCCCCCCGGAAGGTAGCACCTCCCAATACCAGCCAGGCGGAGCCCAGTCCCGGACATGGCCCCTCTGATCAAGCTGGCCTCCTCCGCCGAGTCGACGACGAGGATGCGAGAATAATTGCTTGAACTAAAAAAATTAACTAGTTCTATTAATTTTCTTGCTAAAAATAAACTACTTCTATAGTAAAATAAAGTTGCTTTATTAAATCAACTACTTCAACTACTAATTAAGCACTTACTATAAATAAAATAAAGTAGTACTTACTAAAAATAAACTACTTCTATATATAGTAAAATAAAGTAGTTTTATTAAATCAACTAGTTCAACTACTAAGCACTTACTATAAATAAAATAAAGTAGTACTTACTAAAAATAAACTAATTCTATAGTAAAATAAAGTAGTTTTATTAAATCAACTAGTTCAACTACTAAGCACTTACTATAAATAAAATAAAGTAGTACTTACTAAAAATAAACTTGTTTAACTAGTTCTATTATTTATCGACCCCCCCCCCCCCGGCCCCCTCATGTCGAAGTTATCGGGGAGAGGGTATATCGACAACGACATACCCAATAAAAAATAAGAAGAGGAAGAAGAAGAAAAAAAATAGGAGAAGAAGAAAGGAATAGAGGAGAAGATCGAAGAAAAAAGAAGAAGAAAAAAGAGGAGAAGAATAAAGGAATAGAGGCTCTCCTCTATTACTTTCTTCTTCTCCTCTTTTTCTTCTTCTTTTTTCCTCTTCTTATTTATTTCTCCACTTCTTCCTCTTCTCTTCTTCTCCTTCTTCTTCTCCTTTTCATCTTCTTATTTTCCCTTTTCCTCTCCCCCCTCATCACATGTCCGAGGAAAAGAAGAAAAAAAAGGAGAAGAAGAAGGAATAGAGGAGAAAAAGAAAAAATAGATTTTAATCTATTTTTTCTTCTCCTCTATTCCTTCTCCTTCTCCTCTTTTATTCTTCTTCTTCGTCCTCTTCTTATTTTCCTTCTTCTTCCTTCTTCCTCTTTTCTTCTTTCCTTAATTTCTTTCCTCGACGACCCTAACCCTAAACAGTACAACTAACTACAACGACTTCGCTTGCATACATATGAACAAATATGATCGATCATCTATGAACAATATAAAAACATCATATGATATATGAACAAAAAAATCACATCGAACAAAAAAAATCATCTAATCATATATTTTTTACGGCGGCCATGGCGGCGGCGGCGGCCGGGGGCAGGGCAGGGGCGCGGGGGCCGGGGCTCACTGGGGGCCGGGGCTCACTGGGCGGCGGCGACGGCAGCGTCGGGGCAGGGGCGGCGCGGACCGGGGCGGTGACGACGCGGGGCGGCGCGGCGACGGCGTCGGGGCAGGGGCGACGGCGCGGCGACGGTGTGGCGGCAGGGGCGGCGGCGCGGCGACGGCGTCGGGGCAGGGGCGCGCGCGGCGACGGCGTCGGGGCAGGGGAGCACCCGGCGTCGGCGTCGGGGCAGTGGGAAGAAGAACTGAACCGAAAATTTCACAAGTTTGGCTTATATAGACAGACCTTTGGTCCCGGCTCGTGGCAGCAACCGGGACCAAAGCACCCCTTTAGTCGCTGTTGGAGCCAGCAACCGGGACCAAAGGTCGCTTTTCAGTAGCCCAAAGGGCGGG
The DNA here is from genome assembly GCF_018294505.1 of Triticum aestivum. Taxonomy (NCBI): domain Eukaryota; kingdom Viridiplantae; phylum Streptophyta; class Magnoliopsida; order Poales; family Poaceae; genus Triticum; species Triticum aestivum. The sequence goes on from NC_057796.1 coordinate 17,829,285, forward strand.
AAGCAGAGGCCTTTGGTCCCGGTTGGTGGCACAAACCGGGACTAAAGGGTGCCACCAACCGGGACCAAAGGGTGCGCATTGGTACCGGTTGTTGGCATGAACCGGTACCAATGTACGCCTTTAGTACCGGTTGGTGGCACCAACCGGGACTAAAGGCCTTGTGCTGCCCGCATCACGGCACGAAAGTTTAGTCCCACCTCGCTAGCTGAGGGAGCTTGAGAGTGGTTTATAAGCCCCACTCCCGCTGCCCTCTCGAGCTCCTCTCAAATGCAGGCTTTCGGGCCTAAACACACTGTATCTATATTGGGCCTTCTACGAGCCTGAATCCTGGCCCATTGGTGGGTTCCTAGTCGTATTCAGGCCGTGGTGGCCCAGTAGGTTGATATTTTTTAATTTTTTCCCAGTTTATTTCTTTTCTTTTTTGCTTTATTTATTTTATTTTGTTTCTACTTACAACAAAATACTTATTTATTTTATTTTATTTTGTTTCTAATTACTTATTTATTCTATTTTATGATAATTCTTTTTGCTATTAAAGTTTCTAACAAAAAAAGTTCTTTATGAAAATTCTTTCTGCTTTAAATGATTTTGAACAGAAAAACTTTGATAATTTTAGTTGCATCAATTTTATATAATTTTAGTTTCAATAATACTAGAGGTTGCTTATAATGTTTTGAATAGAAAATACGTTGATAATTTTAGTTTCATAAATTTCATTTATGTTATTAAAGTTTATTTTATTTTGTTTCTACTTATATATTTTATTAAAGTTTATTTTATTCTGTTTCTAATGACTTATTTATTTTATTTTATGATATTTGTTATTTTTCATGCATTTACTGATTATTTTGAGCTATAAGACCATGAAATTGAAAAACACTACAAATGAACTCTGAAAAGGTTGAAAGTTGGCATGGTATCATCATTTCACCCACGTAGCATGTGTAAGAAAGTAGAGATGGTTACGGCAAAAACTAGATGCACTTCGTGTACAAAACGGACAATCTCTTTCGAAGTATCAGGGTTTCGGACGAAAGCTCTTCTGTTACAAAGGGATTTCAATTTTTTGAACTTATTTGAACTCCATAGTTTTTCTGTGTTCAAAATGCACCATTCAAAGCCACATCATCAATTTTCAACCCTTTTTGACTTCATTTGTTATTTTCAATGCATTTACTGATTATTTTGAGCTATAAGACCATGAAATTGAAAAACACTACAAATGAACTCTGAAAAGGTTGAAAGTTGGCATGGTATCATCATTTCACCCACATAGCATGTGCAAGAAAGTAGAGAGGGTTACGGCAAAAACTAGATGCACTTCGTGTACAAAACGGACAATCTCTTTCGAAGTATCAGGGTTTCGGATGAAAGCTCATCTGTTACAAAGGGATTTCATTTTTCTGAACTTATTTGAACTCCATAGTTTTTCTGTGTTCAAAATGCACCATTCAAAGCCACATCATTAATTTTCAACCCTTTTTGACTTCATTTGTTATTTTCCATGCATTTACTGATTATTTTGAGCTATAAGACCATGAAATTGAAAAGCACTACAAATGAACTCTGAAAAGGTTGAAAGTTGGCATGGTATCATCATTTCACCCACATAGCATGTGCAAGAAAGTAGAGAGGGTTACGGCAAAAACTGGATGCACTTCGTGTACAAAATGGACAATCTGTTTCGAAGTATCAGGATTTCATACGGAAACTCGTCTGTTACAACAGGCATTTCAAATGAACTACGAAAAGGTTGAAAGTTGGCATGGTATCATCATAATACTTGTGGAGAGAAAGTCTTCACTTTTTTCGCTTGTGTGAATTGCTTATTGCGCCGTAACCATGGATAATCTTCATCGTTTATCAGGATGCTTGGGTCAGCCTTGACTTTGAAGGGAGGAATTTCATGAAACTTTTCATAATCTTCAGACATGTCTGTCTTTCCCTCCACTCCCACGATGTCCCTTTTTCTTGAAAGAACTATGTGGCACTTTGGCTCATCGTATGATGTATTCGCTTCCTTATCTTTTCTTTTTCTCGGTTTGGTAGACATGTCCTTCACATAGATAACCTGTGCCACATCATTGGCTAGGACGAACGGTTCGTTAGTGTACCCAAGACTGTTCAGATCCACTGTTGTCATTCCGTACTGTGGGTCTACCTGTACTCCGCCTCCTGACAGATTGACCCATTTGCACTTAAACAAAGGGACCTTAAAATCATGTCCGTAGTCAAGTTCCCATATGTCCACTATGTAACCATAATATGTGTCCTTTCCCCTCTCGGTTGTTGCATCAAAGCGGACACCGTTGTTTTGGTTGGTGCTCTTTTGATCTTGAGCGATCGTGTAAAATGTATTCCCATTTATCTCGTATCCTTTGTAAGTCAATACAGTCGAAGATGGTCCCCTGGACAACGAGTACAGCTCATCACAAACAGTGTTGTCACCTCTGAGACGTCTTTCCAACCAACTGCTGAAAGTCCTGATGTGTTCACATGTAATCCAGTCGTCACACTGCTCCGGGTGTTTGGAGCACAGACTGTTCTTGTGTTCATCGACATACGGGGTCACCAAGGTAGAGTTTTGTAGAACTGTGTAGTGTGCTTGAGACCAAGAATGCCCGTCCCTGCATATTATTGAGTCCGCTCCTAGCGTGCCTTTTCCAGTCAGTCTCCCATCATACCACGATTTAGGGAGACCTATCTTCTTAAGGCCGGTAATGACGTCAACACAAAACCCAATGACATCCTCTGTTTGATGGCCCATGGAGATGCTTCCTTCTGGCCTAGCACGGTTACGGACATATTTCTTTAGGACTCCCATGAACCTCTCAAAGGGGAACATATTGTGTAGAAATACGGGGCCCAGAATGACAATCTCGTCAACTAGATGAACTAGGACGTGCGTCATGATATTGAAGAAGGATGGTGGGAACACCAGCTCGAAACTGATAAGACATTGCGCCACATCACTCCTTAGCCTTGGTATGATTTCTGGATCGATCACCTTCTGAGAGATTGCATTGAGGAATGCACATAGCTTCACAATGGCTAATCGACGTTTTCCGGTAGAAGCCCCCTCAATGCAACCGGAAGCAGTTGCGTCATAATCACGTGGCAGTCATGAGACTTTAGGTTCTGGAACTTTTTCTCTGGAATATTTATTATTCCCTTTATATTCGACGAGAAGCCAGTCGGGACCTTCATACTGAGCAGGCACTCAAAAAAGATTTCCTTCTCTTCTTTGATAAGAGCGTAGCTGGCAGGACCTTCATACTGCTTTGGAGGCATGCCGTCTTTTTCGTGCAAACGTTGCAGGTCCTCCCGTGCCTCAGGTGTATCTTTTGTCTTCCCATACACGCCCAAGAAGCCTCACAGGTTCACGCAAAGGTTCTTCGTCACGTGCATCACGTCGATTGAAGAGCGTACCTCTAGCTCTTTCCAGTAGGGTAGGTCACAAAATATAGATTTCTTCTTCCACATGGGTGCGCGTCCCTCAGCGTCATTCGGAACAGCTAGTCCGCCAGGACCCTTTCCAAATATTACGTGTAAATTAGAGACCATAGCAAGTACGTGATCACCGGTACACATGGCGGGCTTCTTCCGGTGATCTGCCTCGCCTTTGAAATGCTTGCCTTTCTTTCGACATTGATGGTTGGTCGGGAGAAATCGACGATGGCCCAGGAACACATTCTTCCTGCATCTGTCCAGGTATATACTTTCGGTGTCAGCTAAACAATGTGTGCATGCGTGGTATCCCTTGTTTGTCTGTCCTGAAAGGTTACTGAGAGCGGGCCAATCATTGATGGTCACGAAGAGCAACGCCTTTAGGTCAAATTCTTCCCCCATGTGCTCATCCCACGCACGTACACCTGTTCTATTCCACAGCTGTAAGAGTTCTTCAACTAATGGCCTTAGGTACACATCAATGTCGTTGCCGGGTTGCTTAGGGCCTTGGATGGGAATTGGCATCATAATGAACTTCCGCTTCATGCACATCCAAGGAGGAAGGTTATACATACATAGAGTCACGGGCCAAGTGCTGTGATTGCTGCTCTGCTCCCCGAAAGGATTAATGCCATCTGCGCTTAAAGCAAACCATACGTTCCTTGGGTCACTTGCAAACTCAGCCCAGAACTTTCTCTTGATTTTTCTCCACTGCGACCCATCAGCGGGTGCTCTCAACTTCTCGTCTTTCTTACGGTCCTCACTGTGCCATCACATCAACTTGGCATGCTCTTTGTTTCTGAACAGTCGTTTCAACCATGGTATTATAGGAGCATACCACATCACCTTCGCAGGAACCCCCTTCATGCGGGGCTCGCCCTCAACATCACCAGGGTCATCTCGTCTGATCTTATACCGCAATGCACCGCATACCGGGCATGCGTTCAAATCCTTGTACGCACCGCGGTAGAGGATGCAGTCATTAGGGCATGCATGTATCTTCTCCACCTCCAATCCTAGAGGGCATACGACCTTCTTTGCTGCGTACGTACTGTCGGGCAATTCGTTATCCTTTGGAAGCTTCTTCTTCAATATTTTCAGTAGCTTCTCAAATCCTTTGTCAGGCACAGCATTCTCTGCCTTCCACTGCAGCAATTCCAGTACGGTACCGAGATTTGTGTTGCCATCTTCGCAATTGGGGTACAACCCTTTTTTGTGATCCTCTAACATGCGATCGAACTTCAGCTTCTCCTTTTCACTTTCACACTTTTCCCTTGCATAAACAATGACCCGGCGGAGATCATCATCGGGCACATCGTCTGGTTCCTCTGGATCTTCAGCTTCCTCTTGATCTTCAGCTTCCCCCGTTGCAACATCACTGTATTCAGGGGGCACATAGTTGTCATCGTCCACTTCTTCTTCCCTGTCTTCCATCATAACCCCTATTTCTCCGTGCTTCATCCAAACACTATAGTGTGGAATGAAACCCTTATAAAGCAGGTGGGTGTGAAGGATTTTCTTGTCAGGGCATGGACAACACATAAAACCATTCTGCTTGTTTGCCTCAGCCACTTCGAGAAAATTATGCACGCCCTTAATGTACTCAGAGGTGTGTCTGTCACCGTACATCCATTGCCGGTTCATCTGCGTGCATTATATATAATTATGTGTGTCAAAAGTAAGAAAATTAGACAAGTATCTATCTAAAGTAAGATTTTCTTTCTTTCAGGAAGAAGATAAGAACAAGAGGCTCACCACGGTGGTGCCGGCGACGAGATCGGCGTGGGCGATCGACGGCGGTGAAGACGAGGACGGGGCGTGACGGACCGCTAAACCTAGACAAATCTTGGAAAAAATGGAGCTCAGAGGTCGAGCTTCGAGAGGAGAAAGCTCAACTAGTGTGGCTCAGGCATTTCATCGAACACCTCACATGCATAAGAGGTGAGCTAGAGCACCCAAATGGCCTTCCTCGCCGTCCAGCAAAAACCAAAGCACTGTGGAGTGCTCTGCTCGCCGGCGATGGGGTATATATAGGCAACTCATTTGTCCTGGTTCGTGGCTGGAACCGGGACTAAAGGCCATCCTTCTGTCCCGGTTCCTGCCACGAACCGGGACCAATGCTTGTGGGCCAGGAGCGAGGCTCATTGGTCCCGGTTCGTGCCAAGAGCCGGGACAAATGGGCCCAGACGAACCAGGACCAATGCCCACAAGGCCCCGGCCGGCCCCCTGGGCTCACGAACCGGGACAAATGCCTCCATTGGTCCCGGTTCGTGGCAGAACCGGGACTAATGGGCTGGCCAGGCCCGAACGAAAGCCCCTTTTTCTACTAGTGTACTGGGCACCTCAAGACGAAGAAGAGACTTCGGCCAAGGCAAGAACCAGCTCTTGCATGCGCCAATCATCTTAGGGGTCTCGTCATCATCGACTGGTACCGGAGGAGGCAAATCCTCGAAGCCCGCTAAGACACTGGCCACGTTAACCTTGAAGACGCCATCGGGCATCTCTCAGTTGTGGAACATGCGGTCCTTCGACTTCACAATCGTTGCCTTTCCCACGGCCACCTTCTGGCCCTTGATGTCGTAGAGTAGGGTGCATAGGGTGTCGTCGGCCTATGAAGGAGACATGTCTGCGATGTCAAACATTCGAAAGGCAACTTAAATGGAAGACTATAGACATGCTGGTGAAAAAGGTATGACGCGTAATTACCGTGAGGGCGTCGAGCTCAGCCAGCGATGAAGGCCCACCGAGCATGCAAGAAACGGAGGTCGGGCTGCTATGAACAGGAGCGGGACCTTTTGCGGTTGCTTGAGCAGGTGCTGGTGCTGTGGTGTTCGCCGAATTGCTCCCGACAAAGCTGGGAAGGGGAAAGTCCTCCGGCCGTGCATTTGGATTGTTCTTCGTGAAATCGAAAAGTGCCGGAAGCAAGCTGACCACCGCGTCAGTGACGCTGCATTAACGGCGCCGAGCAACTCTTCTTTGGTCTCAGCTTTGGTCTTATTGACCGCAATTGCGACCTTCTCGTCGATGCTCTGCTGAGTGACGACCGACCGTCTCTTCCTTCTTTCCTCTGGCTCCTCGTGGTAGCACGTCTTCCACGAGGCGCCATCTCCGACGCCGTGCACACGTCCATAGGACGGCGGCTTGTCCACCGGGACCTTTTTCAGTATGTTCAGGGCCCGGTTGAATGGGGTGTCCCACTTGGTCCTCGCCGACAACTGTGACGACTCGTCGCTTTCGGCTGCCTTTTGGTGCTGCTCTTTCTGTAAAAGGAATGTGGATGGTTTACTAATGTGACAAAAATTGCAGTCGAATTTATTGGAAGCTAATATGATAATGTGGTAATATAACAATTACCAGAAGTCTCATGAACTCCCTCGTGTTCGGGTCCGTGTAGAAGATCTTTTTGAGTTTGTCCCACTTGTACCAGGCCCTGATCCGGTCATGCTCCAGCGGGTCGGTGAACTCCGCCAAGGGGTCTGGGATTCCGTGACTTTCACGTTCGGCGTCCTCCTTGGCCCATATGTGCCTCTTCCCCTCGTAACCACGGCTTCCGAGGCAGTGGGGAGGCGTGTTCCTGGCCTGGAGCGCCTTCATTTTCTCTGACTTTGCCTTGACACTTTCTTTACCGCAATTCTCCTTGAATTTTGCAGAGTCCTCTTCCGTTATTGACGGATTACCAGCATGAATCTTGGACCACGGTTCATTCCTCGCAATCGCTTTTTTCACCCGAACTTTCCAGGAGGACAAGTCGTTGGTGAACGTCACCATCGCCTTGTCATTTATCTTTGTCAGGGCGATGTCTTCCCACAGATCTTTATATTATTTTTCATTCCGGCCGGGGAACAAGAACCTATTGTGCAACTTCTTTAGGAGCATGTTCTCCATATGTGGTATCTCCTCAACCTCTTGTCGTTGATGTTGGCGGTTTCCCTGAGGATGCATCCAAGTTGATTGCCCCAGCACGAGCGCGCTTCCTCCGGCTCCGTTGGCTCTAACTTCTTGGGGTGCATCTCCGTGACCACAATTTTTCCGATGCCAAGCTCGTTTCGTGTTCAGGTCCTCTTCTTCTTCGTTGCTTTACCGGCTACGACAACATCATTGCCGGTCTCGGGGGTGGTGTCAGTCCCGATGCCAGTGCCGGTGTCGGCCTCGGTGTCGGGGTTGGTGCCACTGCCACCACCATGCAACCCCATCTGGTGTTCTTCCAGGTAATCGAAATATTGATTTGCCGCCTCGATGGGATCTTCGAGGCGAGCGGAACTACCCACGACTTCGGCGTCGGTAGACATGTTTCCTATTGATCAACAATTGTAAATAAAAGATATAATGAAGAGGAAAAAGGGGCCTATGTTTGGTCGGAATGTTGATTCATTCCCTTCCGACAAATCCCGGGTACTCCATATGTCCTAGTTTCTAGCACAAGTCATGCCAAAAATCACAGAAATTTTTGGCATGAGTTTTGCTAAAAAGTGGACATATGGAGTGCCTGAAATGTTCCGGAACGGAAATGAATCAACATTCCGGCAAAACATAGGCCACTCGGATAATTTTGGACATTCAACCAACATTGCTAAACCAACATATATCATTCAAGCTAAAGCATGCTTGTACTTAAATGCACAAAAATGACAAAAATAACTACAAACTTGGGCGCTCTCTCTCTCTCTACAAATTTTGCTAACTTGCTCAAAATTTTGCTAACTTTGCTACTGTTTTTTTTTGTAATTTGCTACTGTTTTTTTATTTGCAACTGTTTTTATACCTAATTTTTTGCTACTGTTTTTCTATAAATTGCTACTGTTTTTCTAAATTTTGCTACAGTTTTTTCCTAAAAAAATTGCTACTATTTTTTATACCTATTTGCTAATCAGCTACTGCCCTAATTTGCTAAGAAAAGTAGATAACTTTGCTAAATTTGGCTAACTTTGCTAATTTTTTTACTAAATTTGCTAACTTGCCCTAAAAGCCCTAAACAGAGAGAGAGGAGGGCAGGGGAGAGGAGAGGGAGAGGAGTGCAGGGGAGAGGAGAGGCTTACGGCGAGGGAGATCAGGCTCGGGCGGCGGCGGTGGAGGGCGGCAGACGGCGGCAGTGGCGAGGTCGAGGGAGCGCGGGCAGGGGAGAGGCGGGCGCGGCGTTGTGGTCGAGGGCGGGCAGGGGAGACACCGGTGAGGTCGAGGGCGCGGGCTCGGGAGACGGCCGGCGACGAGGTCGACGGCGGCCAGGGCGACGGCCGGCGGTCGAGGGCGAGCAGGGCGACGGACGGCGCGAGGGCGGGCAGGGCGACGGCGGCGGCGACAGAGTGGGGGAAAGAGGGTGGGGAGGGGGGAATTGGGACTTGGCGGTTGGTAAAATTTGAGCCCTCACGGGTTAACTCAAAATAGTAGTAGCGCTGGATTGCGAACCAGCGCTATAGCTAACTTAGCTATAGCGCTGGGTTTTAGAGCAGCTCTACTGCTAATGGCACATAGTAGTAGCGCTTTTTTAGAACCCAGCGCTATAGCTATATTAGCTATAGCGTTGGTCCCCAATCTAGCGCTACTGCTAATTGTTCCAATTTTTATTCTTTCCTTTTTATTATTTTCCTTTTCTAGTTTTTAGTCTTATTTTCTTTTATTATTTTCCTTTTCTTTTCTGTTTACTTTTCTTTTTCTTTTGTACTGCTTTCTCCCTTTTGTTTTTTTTCTCCCGACAACAACGCGTCTCCCTCTCTCCCCCACTGCGCGAATATCACCGGAACCATGCATGTGGTGGTAACATATCAGTTGACCGATAACGGTTACTTAACTGCGTACACAAAATAGATACATAGATATAAATGTAGGTTTCTGATCAGCTGCGTCGACGACGTTTCACATTGAGCTTCTTCCCTTTCTTGTTCGTTGCCGAGTAATTGAGCCCCTCCTTGTGACTTTTCCAGAGCGATGGATTACGACCTTTCTTAGGTAATGTAGTATTGATTCTTCTTTTCACGTATGCTTCATCGTCATCGTCATCTTCCTTCATCGGGTTGCCGATTGGTCGTAGTCTTCCTCGTTGGCTACTCCATCCATTCCGATGATGCTCCTTTCGGATCTCCTCACGACAACATGGTTGGGATTGGCCTGGTCGGTTATGAAGAATCATTGTGTCACGTGCTTAGCATGTACCCATGGCTCATTTTTGGCAATGACGTTAATGTACACGGGAGTGCTCTTCACGTCTGGTACAGACATGGTGGTGAAATACTTGTTTTCTCTTACGACGTCCTTGGCCCATCTGACACGGAACATCGTCGCATCGTGCATTCCAGCATAGTCAAGCTCCTAGATCTCTTCGACCCTTCCGTAGAATCTTTCAGTTGTGCCGTTGGCGTCTGTCACACATTGAATTGTCACCCCAGAGTTCTGGTAATCACTGTCCATGTCTTTGGCCTCCGTGTAGTACGTGTACCCATTGATATTGTAGGACTGATAGGTCGCGAGCTTGGGCGCGGGGCCATGTGCTAAGGCGTGTATGAGCAATCCGTCCGAACTGCCCTCTTCCGGGGGATTTTCAAGAACTTGTTGTTTAAACTAACGCAAGAAAGTGGTTGTCGGTGTCAAAACCGGCGGATCTCGGGTAGGGGGTCCCGAACTATGCGTCTAAGGTTGATGGTAACAGGAGACAGGGGACACGATGTTTACCCAGGTTCGGGCCCTCTCTATGGAGGTAATACCCTACTTCCTGCTTGATTGATCTTGATGAATATGAGTATTACAAGAGTTGATCTACCACAAGATCGAGATGGCTAAACCCTAGAAGTCTAGCCTGTATGACTATGGTAATGAGTCTCCTCTCCGGACTAAGTCCTCCGGTTTATATAGACACCGGGAGGATCTAGGGTTACACAAGGTCGGTTACAAAGAAAGGAATCTACACATTTGATCGCCAAGCTTGCCTTCCACGCCAAGGAGAGCCCCATCCGGACATGGGTAGAATCTTCGGTCTTTGTATCTTCATAGCCCATCAGTCCGGCCCATGGCTAACAGGCCGGACGCTCGAGGACCCCTTAGTCCAGGACTCCCTCAGTAGCCCCTGAACCTGACTTCAATGACGAGGAGTCCGGCGCGCATTTTTGTCTTCGGCATTGCAAGGCGGGTTCCCTTCTTCGAATACTCCATGATGGTCTTCGGACGAACATGTCAAGCTCTGTAACATGAGTTTTGTATATTTCCACAGAGGACACAATAATTTATAAATCCAATCCACCAACAACTGTTCATAGCGTGACGCCACGTCACTGCTGGGCCATTATTTTAAACCGTTTGTTGGCCTGCCGCCCCGGGTTCTGAGGTGCGGTTTCATTGGCACGTCTTATCCAAGCTGAGATCGTCTCCCCTTATTAAGGGATTCTTATCAACACGGATGTGGGTAACCCAACCATCTCTGGGGTACAACTCCTTGGGAACAGGCAAGTTTCAAGGCCCAGGAGTAGGCGTTAGATGCTCACAACCTTTATAAAGGGGAATAGACCCATCTCTCTCTCGTCCACGCTTGCTTCTTCCTCAGCCCTGGCTATCTCGTGTTCCAACACCCAAGTTTCGACCGCCACTAGCCTCAGTCATGTCCGGATCCAGCCTTCCTGGACGGTGGGTGGCTTCTTCTGTTACAGAGGAGGATATTGCGAAGCTTAGGGCGGCAAGATATCTGACCACGGAAATCCTCCATCGGCTTCCTGCTGAAAGGGCAGGTTATCCCTACCCCCGGATCTGGCGAGAGGGTCATGTTTGTCTCCCACTTCCTCCGAGGGTTAGGCTTCGCCCTTAATCCCTTTGTTCGTGGGCTCATGTTCTATTACGGGATGGATTTTCATGATCTGGCCCCGAACTCTGTTCTTCTCCTCTCGGCGTTTATTGTCACGTGTGAGGCCTTCCTCCGGATCCCTCCACACTTTGTCTTGTGGCTCAAGACCTTCATTGTGAAGCCGCGGATGATAGAGGGGATGCAGGCGGAGTGCGGTGGTGCCACCGTGAGCAAACTTAACAGTGCTCCTTGGCTAAAAGGATCCTTCACCGAATCCTCTCACTTATGGCAGCCGGAGTGGTTCTATATCACCGAGCCTCGTGGTTCCAAGTGGGCAGCCATGCCTGCGTTTCGATCCAGCCCTCCAATTTAGCTCGCATCGTGGATTAATAAAGGGTTGGATTGGGGATCAGTTGATGAGGTGCAGACTCTGCAGAGCCGCATCCGGAGCCTCCTCGAGAGGGATATTGATCTCATCAACGTTATTCAAGTAATGCTGGCCCGTCGGACCTTGCCGTGCCAGAGACGGCCTCTCCGCATGTGGGAGTTTAATCCAGAAGGGCCACGGACACTTCAACACTTCTTTGGCACTACGCACAAAGGGATGTGGAAATTTTTTCCGGGAAACGAAAACAGTGGCCGGATACCAGCGAAGACATCGGCCTTGACTGCAACCATCCGGATACCGCGGTAAGCACCCGTCCGCCGAACACCTCTTAATCAGGTGTCCGTAGTAAGATACTGAGCAAACCATCTCTTTCCAGGGCTGGATAAAGAAAGCAGAACGTATTAGGTGTCCGGCCCCCCTTCCCGAAGACTCAGCGGACCCTGTGCTAACATGCTGGCACCGGCACCGTCTCAGGCGCCGGTGGAGGAGGGCAAGGTGGAGAGCGGGAAGACCAGGGTGGCCTTCGTTCTGAAGGTAAATTAGACATCGAGCCCGGAGAAATCGACGTTTCCTTGCCCGAAGACAAAGGCGAAGGAGAAGCGAGCATCCCTTCTCCATATAGGAAGAAAAGGGCCGCTTCCGAAGGTTGGGAGGAACGGGCTCCCAAGAGCGGCAAGATGCCATCGTCGGGCGGCTCGGGATTGCAAGGCGACGCCGTTGCACAGCTCCGCCGCGAGGACAAGCCTTCGACCAAATCTTAAGTGAATCCAGGGTGCTTTAATCACATCCCGTTCCTTTCCTGTTACCGAAGTGACATGTAATATATATGTATGTATCTTCACAGTTCGGCGCACAGTTTTCCTCAGCAATCCTCTTCCTCGGGAGATCTTCTCCCAGAGATGAGGGAAAGTGAGACGCCTCCCCCGGCCTCCTCGCCCAATAAGGCGGACGACTCCGAAGTGTCGTCTCGGAGGGTTTTCTTGATCAACAAGCGGCGCGAGGGATGAAGAAGGCGTTACCCGAAGGTGGACACCCGGTCGCCCGGGGTTCGGGGGCCAACAATGAAGGCCCCGGATTATCCGGTTTTCAGTCGGCGATGATTCTGGAGACAGGTGAACAGGTTCCTTCAAAGGAAGGCCGTGCTCCTACAGCGGCTTCCGGAGACCCAGCGGCGCTGGATATGTTGAGGGGTATGCTGCGAAAAGCATCTGTCTCGGAGGAACAACGTACCTTGATGGGTACGGTGGTTGAGAGGATTCTGTCCGCGAAAAGCGGATTGAATGAAGCCTTCATGAGCCTGCTAAGAGGCTTCGAGGTTTGTGATGTAATATTTTCAACTATATTTTATTTGCAAAATGCACCTGTGTATAGGTAGTAGCCCCTAAGACTCGGGTTGGCTTCCCATGGGAGGCGATCAGAGGATCGAGAAGAAATGCTCAAGGAATAACCTGGTTAATTGGAACACAGGCTGTTTCTCCCCTGACGACATCCCGGACTACGGATATTGCCGAGCTGCAGTGGAAGCTTGATGTGGCAGGGGATGACATTGCGTTAATCAATAGCGTCTTGACGAGTCGCAAGGTATGTATTCGGAGCAGTCATTACACATACGTGTTTGTAATATAAGCATGACGCTGAAAATTGTGCACTGGGATATGCATGGCTGCAGATGGTGCCGCCGCCATTGAGACTCTTCGGGCGGAGCTAGCTCGGGCCAAGGAGCAGGCCCGGTTTAGTAATGCGGCTGCCGAAAAGGCATCGGTCGAGTTAAAGGCTGAACAAGCTGCTCGGCGCCAAGACGAGGAGAAAATATCCACGATGGCGCTCGAACTAAAAAATGCTACTAGCCGCTGTGAATTCCTTGAGAAGGAGAATAAAGCCAAAATGGCTGATCTTGACAAGGCCTTGTGAGAGGCGAAAGAAGCGCAGTCTGAATCAAGAGCGGCCTGTGAGGAGATCTGGCAAGCTGGGGAGATTGCGGCTGGTAAGCCCTTTTTATTACAGACTAAGTTCGGCGATCCGAATTATGCTCAGCTTAACCAAGTGTGGAGCTCTCCAGACGTGTTTTTGGACTTGGCGAAGAGTTCTTCCAATGCGGCACAGTTTTACCAAGCGCAAGAGGGATATGCAACGAAGAAGATTTTCTGGTCACAGTTTGGTGCATCAAAACGCCCTCTGCTGCTGAATGAACAGATGTCCCAATGGGCCGAACTTCACAGGATATCCAGCGCTGCCATGAAGAACGTCATAATCCAGCTATGGCCGACTGAGCCTATGCTGAATAGCTACTTCGGCTTGGTGCAGCGGCTTGCTTATGTGGTGCCACGTATCGACGACGTTAAGCGGTCGGCACGCATTGAAGGTGCACAGATGGCCTTTGCCCGTGTCAAGACATACAAGGGGAAGATGAAGGCCATCAATGTTGCAGCGAAGGGTCCACCCAAGGGCAAGGACCATCATGCACCAGAGCATTATTTTGAGGATGTCCTAGAGGCTGCCCTCTTGATAGAGGGTCAATGTTTGAAAGGCATAATATTCGAGTGAAGTGTATGCAAAATGTAAAAGACAATTTTTATAATCAGTCTGTATCTTAGTTTTGCCTAAAGGCTTTTGTTCCTCCTGTGCGGCCGTTTGTATATGATCTGAAAGTTTTCTAGTTGTCGGCTTCAGCCCCCTCGTAGGAAATACGGGGGTGTTCGGAAAAGCATCTGCTCACTCTTAACCCAACATTTTGGTCCATGAAGGAGGTGTCAATACGGCGAACCAGGCAACCGGACTATAGGGCGTTAACACTTTCACTTAGCCATAGGAGTTTTATGGTGGGCCTACGATATAGCCCTTGGTATGTGCACGGCTTATTCTAATATGATGCGTTTTACATTTTTGAACTGAAAGAGGTCCTTCGTGTGACACGGAGGGAATCGCGATTCCAATAAGTCATCGAGTGGTTGACCAGCTCTCACCGCATCATGACAATCAGTTTTCGGCTTTCTCTACTGAGGTGCTTAACCAGGTTAACCAGAAGCACAATCGCAGTAGTTCTCCCTTTACTACCCTAGCCGATAGAGCGGAACGTAGGGTAGCAAGCATAGGAGCTGGGCAACCGCACTATTGACCCAAGACATGATTCGGAGCTGATGCATATAAGGCCAAACTCGCAACGCTGAAGTACGCTATAGATCTGTTCGGACTTGTTGGCAACTCGTTTGTTCCCATACCGAGCCCCTGGCAAGTTATGCCGAGGTGTATGTTTGAAACAGCCGTAGGGGCAAAACTCGGTTCTGTAGAAAAGAGTGGATTATTTTTACTGGGATCTGAGTGATGTGCCAATCGTTTATATAGATAACAAAGCCACACCCTGGCTATTTTACATGCCAAGGGTCGAAGGCTGAGGATAAGGGCACTTTACAGGCTCGAAGTACTGAGCGCGGTCTACAAAATGTTATTTTGGACCTCCTGTCGCACGTCTGCGTCGCCTGTCCTCGGTTAGGGTACTCCTTGACGGAAATAGCCCCTAGGTGAGTGTACGGATCCGAACTCCATTAGAGTCCGTTAGATGTTTAGCATGTGCGTCACCTGTAGTAAAGGATAATCAAGAAAGAAAGAGTAATTAGAGAAAAAGGTTACGGGAGTGCTTGCAGGCTCGTCCGTATTGTGCTTCCGCCGATGCCCAGGGTATCTTAAGTGCATAGTTATGTATGCGCGGTACAGATTTCGCAGATATATGAGGTGGGCGGCGGAAGCCGAACTGCTATTTCCGCTGCAGAATTGGTCGATCCTGTTGAATGGAGACCGGTGGCTTAATGGCCGACAAGGTATGCGGTTTAATAAGACCGCTTTGTACTAAAGTTGCCGCAGTATGATCTTCAGTCCAGAGGGAGTGTTTCTCCTGCCCCCTTGTAGAGTTGTGTATCGTGTATACCATGTTCACTGTTTTTACTTCGGGGGGAAATTGCTTCTGACCCCCGGTATTTGGTTGGTGAGTCTCTTCAACGTCGCTATCACCAGGCGGCCTTCTCCCCTTGTGTTCGGCGTTGAGCCTGCCAGCCTACTTGAAGACCCAACAGTTTCTGTTGGTATGATTAGCTGGTTTTTCGGGGTGGCCGTGAATTTGGCAGGGTTGATCCAATATCCTGTCTAAATTGGATGGTCCATCTCTGTTCGCCTTGAATGGCTTTTTCCGCTGACCGGTTTTGGGACCGCTGAATCCGGCGTTGACCACTGTATCGCGCGTTCTTCCATTATCATTGTGACGTTTGTGCTCACTGCGTCGTGGCTTGCCATTGCCGTCTCGGATTTCAGAAGTGCCCGGGTCGCTGGCGATGTTGCTTCTACAAGTGAGCTAGCTGTCTTCTCCCGCGCAAAAGCGGGTCATTAGAGCGGTAAGGGCTGTCATGGATTTTGGTTTTTCTTGACCCAGGTGGCGGGCGAGCCATTCATCCCGGATGCTCCTCTGTGATACGTCTCCAACGTATCTATAATTTATGAAGTATTCATGCTATTATATTATCCATGTTGGATGTTTAATGGGCTTTACTATGCACTTTTATATTATTTTTGGGACTAACTTATTAACCCAGAACCCAGTGCCAGTTTCTGTTTTCCCTTGTTTCAGTGTTTCGCAGAAAAGGAATATCAAACGGAGTCCAAATGGAATGAAACCTTCGGGAAAGTTATTTTGGAACGGAAGCAATCCAGGGGACTTGGAGTGCACGTCAGGGGAATCAACGAGGAAGGCACGAGGCAGGGGGGCGCGCCCTCCACCCTCGTGGGCCCCTCATGGCCCCCCTGACGTATTTCTTCCTTCTATATATACCAATATACCCTAAAACCTTCGGGGAACAAAATAGATCGGGAGTTCCGCCCCGCAAGCCTCTGTAGCCACCAAAAACCAATCGGGACCCTGTTGCAGCACCCTGCCGGAGGGGGTAACCCTCACCGGTGGCCATCCTCATCATCCCGGCGCTCTCCATGACGAGGAGGGAGTAGTTCACCCTCGGGGCTGAGGGTATGTACCAGTAGCTATGTGTTTGATCTCTCTCTCTCGTGTTCTTGATTCGACACGATCTTGATGTACCGCGAGCTTTGCTATTATAGTTGGATCTTATGATGTTTCTCCCCCTCTACTCTCTTGTAATGGATTGAGTTTTCCCTTTGAAGTTATCCTATCGGATTGAGTCTTTAATGATTTGAGAACACTTGATGTATGTCTTGCGTGGGATAACCGTGGTGACAATGGGTTATTCTATTGATTCACTTGATGTATGTTTTGGTGATCAACTTGTGGGTTCCGCCCATGAACCTATGCATAGGGGTTGGCACACGTTTTCGTCTTGACTCTCCGGTAGAAACTTTGGCGCACACTTTGAGGTTCTATGTGTTGGTTGAATAGATGAATCTGAGATTGTGTGATGCATATCGTATAATCATACCCACGGATACTTGAGGTGACATTGGAGTATCTAGGTGACATTAGGGTTTTGGTTGATGTGTGTCTTAAGGTGTTATTTTACTACGAACTCTAGGGCTGTTTGTGACACTTATAGGAATAGCCCAATGGATTGATCGGAAAGAATACTTTGCGGTGGTTTCGTACCCTACCATAATCTCTTCGTTTGTTCTCTGCTATTAGTGACTTTGGAGTGACTCTTTGTTGCATGTTGAGGGATAGTTATATGATCCAATTATGTTATTATTGTTGAGAGAACTTGCACTGGTGAAAGTATGAACCCTAGGCCTTGTTTCCTAGCATTGCAATACCGTTTACGCTCACTTTTATCATTAGTTACATTGCTGTTTTTATATTTTCAGATTACAAAAACCTATATCTACCATCCATATTGCACTTGTATCACCATCTCTTCGCCGAACTAGTGCACCTATACAATTTACCATTGTATTGGGTGTGTTGGGGACACAAGAGACTCTTTGTTATTTGGTTGGAGGGTTGTTTAAGAGAGACCATCTTCATCCTACGCCTCCCACGGATTGATAAACCTTAGGTCATCCACTTGAGGGAAATTTGCTATTGTCCTACAAACCTCTGCACTTGGAGGGCCAACAACGTCTACAAGAAGAAGGTTGCGTAGTAGACATCAAGCAGTTTCTGGCGCTGTTACCGGGTAGGTGAGTGCTTGAAGGTATATCTTTAGATCTTGCAATCGAATCTTTTAGTTTCTTGTTTTATCACTAGTTTAGTTTATAAAAGAAAACTACAAAAAATGGAATTGAGTTTGCCTCATACGTTTCATCTTTTTAATATCTTTCGTGAGTATGATGGAAAGGAAAATTGTGCCAAAGTGTTAGAAGAAGAATGCATTAAAATGTTTTCTTTGAATGATGAGCATGATTGCAATGTTGTTAGTATGAACCCCTTGAATATCCATAGTACTAATGATGATTGCACTAGTCATGATGAAAATATCTTTTATAAGCATGTCAATTTTTGTGGAGTGTATTGGGTAGCAAGTACACACCAAATAGGGAAGATAGATATTGCAAGAGGCATAAGCATTTAGAAACTAAATTGTTACAAGAAAGGCTAGTTGTTTGTGCTAAAAATTTAAATTTTCTTAGTTGTACTTGTGAACTTTGCAATGAACATGATCATTTCAGTACCCAATGCAAATTGTTTCATGATCATATCGTGTCCAAAAATTACGATGACTTGATTTCCCTTGCACATCATAGTGAACTTAGTTTTCTCTTGGGTTATGAAGAAATGAAACGTATAACTAAGGTCATTCCAGAATTTGCCCTTGATAGAGTTCTTCATTTTGATCTAGAAGAAATTTATATGTATTGTGCGGTGAATTGCATTGAAAATCCTTATATTGCCAACTACATAAAGAAAAGAAAACAAATAGAAGATGAAGAAAATACTAATGAAAGGGAAGAGAATTCCCAATATCCTCCTATTATTTCTTATGATGAATCAGGTAACGAGGAGGAGCCTTCTATTCAACCAATCTCATTAATAAGGAGCTCCAAAAAGAGGATTGAACCCACACATGATGTGGTGAAGAAGAAGAAAAGAAAAAGGAAGAGAGGTAAAAAGATATCTCTCCCAAATAATGTTGCTCCTATTATTGTTGTGCCTCATGAAAATCAATCAAAAATAATTGTGGAAGATGATGCACTTGATGATGATCTCGTTATGCCTATTGCTTGTTGTGATGATTATGATTGGGAAGATAATGATACTTCTTATGATCTTGAAAATCGTTTTGGCACTTGCTTGGAAGAATATGATAATTGCTATACTATTGGTGTTATCCATACTATTAATGATGAGAGTGATTATGCTTATGATATGAAAAGGCCCAAGCTTGGGGAAGCTATGTTTGATGAGAATGAAATATTTGAGAATATATTTTCTGAAATTAATGTTTGTCCCAAGCTTGGGGATGCTAAATTTAATGAAGATGATATTTTTAGCCTCCCAAGTTTTGATATGCAAAGTTGTTATGATGATAGCATGCCTTCTACCTATGATGATTATAGTGATGAAAGTGGGTTTGGAAGAGTGTCAACTTTAGGAAGTAATGATCCCACTATTTTGGAGGATGTTGAATCTTATAATATTTATGAAAGTGGATTTGGAGAGGTCATGACTTTATTTAGTGATGAGTCCACTATCTTGGAAGAGGTTTCAATCGATTATGATGAGAACAAAGTTGCTACTTACGATGATTATTGTGATGAAACTTATGCTATAAAAAGTAATGATGATTATATTTATAAAACTTGTCATGATTATGATTACCCTTTTTCTGAACATTACTCTTTTAATGTGGAAACAATTTATAGTATTCAAGTCTCTTATGAAACTCCCACTATTCCGAATGAGAAGAATTTTGCTTATGTGGAGAGTAGTAAAAATTCTATGCTTGTAGATCATGAAAATAATGCTTTAGGTGCTGGTTATATTGTTGAATTC
Organism: Triticum aestivum; assembly: GCF_018294505.1. Classification (NCBI taxonomy): domain Eukaryota; kingdom Viridiplantae; phylum Streptophyta; class Magnoliopsida; order Poales; family Poaceae; genus Triticum; species Triticum aestivum. The sequence continues at coordinate 17,848,821 of NC_057796.1, forward strand.
ATTCATGATGCTACTAAAAATTATTATGAGGGAGGAATTTATGCTTGTAGAAATTGCAATAATATCAAGTTTCCTCTCTATGTGCTTAATGTTTTAAAGTTATGCTTGTTTTGCCTTCCTATGCTAGTTGATTATTGTTCCCATAAGTTGTTTGCTCACAAAATCCGTATGCATAGGAATTGGGTTAGACTTAAATGTGCTAGTCATATTCTTCATGATGCTCTCTTTATGTTTCAATTCTTATCTTTTATGCGAGCATCATTGAAATCATCATGCCTAGCTAGGGGCGTTAAACGATAGCGCTTGATGGGAGGCAACCAAATTTTATTTTAGTTTCTTGCTTTTTGGTTCTGTTTAGGAATAAATAATCCATCTAGCTTCTGTTCAGATGTGGTTTTGTGTTTTAGTTAGTGTTTGTGCCAAGTAAGACCTATAGGATCTTCTTGGATGATAGTTATTTGATCTTGCTGAAAATTCCAGAAACTTTCTGTTCACGAAAACAATTGTTTAAAATCACCAGAACATGATAAAATACTGATTCCAATTGCAGCAGATCAATAAACAAATTATCTGGTAGAATTTTTTGATTTCCAGAAGTTTGTGTTAGTTACAGATTTCTACAGACTGTTCTGTTTTTGACAGATTCTGTTTTTTGTGTGTTGTTTGCTTATTTTGATGAATCTATGGCTAGTAAAATAGTTTATAAACCATAGAGAAGTTAGAATACATTAGGTTTAACACAAATACAAATAAAGAATGAGTTCATTACAGTAGCTTGAAGTGGTGTTTTGTTTTATTTCGCTAACGGAGCTCATGAGATCTTCTGTTAAGTTTTGTGTTGTGAAGTTTTCAAGTTTTGGGTAAAGATTCGATGGATTATGGAATAAGGAGTGGAAAGAGCCTAAGCTTGGGGATGCCCAAGGCACCCCAAGGTAATATTCAAGGATAACCAAGCGTCTAAGCTTGGGGATGCCCCGGAAGGCACCCCCTCTTTCGTCTTCGTTCATCGGTAACTTTACTTGGAGCTATATTTTTATTCACCACATGATATGTGTTTTGCTTGGAGCATCATGTCATTTATTTTGTTTTGCTTGATGTTTGAATAAAATATCAACATCTGAAATTATTAAATGGGAGAGTCTTCACATAGCTAAATAATTATTTAACTACTCATTGATCTTCACTTATATATTTTTGGAGTTGTTTGTCATTTACTCGTGTGCTTCACTTATATCCTATGAGTAAATGGTTGAATGATTTGAATGTCATAAACCTGAAATTATATATGTTTCTTATGCCTTTCCCATGGGGATTAATGTCTTCACATATAAGAAGTAGAGCTAGTAAATTTTTTGAAGGTTAGCAAACATTGTCTTGGTCACATGAACAATTCATGAAGGAATATTGAAGGAAGAGAGATTTCACATATAAATATACTATCTTGGACATCTTCTATGATTGTGAGCCCCATTAATTATTTTCAAACCTGAGCAAATTAGTTGAAGTTGGACAAGGAAGACAACATAATGCGTTATGCTTGGGTATATTTGTAAAGAACTTATATTGTTATGGATCCTCTAACATGTGGTGCTTGCTACTTAGAATCCTTTGCTAGCCAAAATATCTGTACTAAGCGGGAATACTGCTTGTGCTTCCAAAATCCTTGAACCAAGTTTCTTCCATGAGTGTCCACCATATCTACCTATATGCGGTATTTACCTGCCGTTCCAAGTAAATTTGCATGTGCCAAACTCTAAACCTTCAAATAATAGTCTGTTTTGTATGCCTGAATCGCTCATGTAGCGACTAGGGGCTAGCAGTATCTTACATGCTAGGTGGGTTATTCTCACGATGAGTGGACTCCACTCATCATTCACGAGAAAATGGCTGGTAACTGGGATGCCCAGTCCTATGATCAAAAGATCAAAAACAAATTCGCAAATAATTTAAACAAAACTCCCCCAGGATTGTTGAAAGTTGGACGGCACCCGTTGTTTCGGACAAGCCGTGGAGTGTGATCGTTGGTGGAGGGGGAGTAAAATCTTTACCTTTCTGCGTGGGAACCGCCTATGATGTATCTAGTATGGAAGATATTGGGAACTCTTGGTCGTTATGTTGACAATGAAAGCATACCTCTCAAAATTATTTTCATCTCTGTTTTTGCTTCGAGCTCTGGCACCTCTGCAAATCCCTGCTTCCCTCTGCGAAGGGCCTATCTTTTACTTTTATGCAAGAGTCAGTAGTATTCCTTCTCATTCCAACCTACTCTTTAGTTGGCAAGCATCATGTGATGGAAAGATCTAAGCATATATGGCCATTCAAATATATTTGAGCATGAATTATTACTGTTGACATTACCCTTGAGGTAAAAGGTTGGGAGGCGAAACATTAAGCCCCTATCTTTCTCTGTGTTTGATGAATACTATTTGCTCTAAAAATATGCTTTGGGTGGTAGCAATCATGGAAGACTGAATGATAGTTGAGTATGTGAAGTTTGCTAAATCAAAGCTCTGACATAGACTCTTCCAAAAAATAAGATGAATTGTAATTGTTTGATGACTAATAACACGGTTTGTTAGTTTTCAAGAGAGTTTATGATCTATACTTTAACATGTGAATAGTTTGTTACTTGATCATGCAAAGCTTTATGATGTGAACTGCTGTTATGACATATAATGATGCTAGAAAAGGTGATTGAAATTATCATTGATCAAACTTATGCACCTGCTAGCATTCACACTTCATAAATTATTTCTTTTATCATTTACCTACTCGAGGACGAGCAGGAATTAAACTTGGGCATGTCGATACGTCTCCAACGTATCTATAATTTATGAAGTATTCATGCTATTATATTATCCATCTTGGATGTTTAATGGCATTTACTATGCACTTTTATATTATTTTTGGGACTAACTTATTAACCCAGAGCCCAGTGCCAGTTTCTGTTTTTTCCCTTGTTTCAGTGTTTCGCAGAAAAGGAATATCAAACGGAGTCCAAACGGAATGAAACCTTCGGGAAAGTTATTTTTGGAACGGAAGCAATCCAGGCGACTTGGAGTGCACGTCAGGGAATCAACGAGGAAGGCACGAGGCAGGGGGCGCGCCCACCCCCTTGGGCGCGCCCTCCACCCTCGTGGGCCCCTCGTGGCTCCCCTGACGTATTTCTTCCTCCTATATATACCAATATACCCTAAAACCTTCGGGGAACAGAATAGATCGGGAGTTCCGCCGCCGCAAGCCTCTATAGCCACCAAAAACCAATCGGGACCCTGTTCCGGCACCCTGCCGGAGGGGGAACCCTCACTGGTGGCCATCCTCATCATCCCGGTGCTCTCCATGACGAGGAGGGAGTAGTTCACCCTCGGGGCTGAGGGTATGTACCAGTAGCTATGTGTTTGATCTCTCTCTCTCTCTCTCGTGTTCTTGATTTGGCACGATCTTGATGTACCGCGAGCTTTACTATTATAGTTGGATCTTATGATGTTTCTCCCCCTCTACTCTCTTGTAATGTATTGAGTTTTCCCTTTGAAGTTATCCTATCGGATTGAGTCTTTAATGATTTGAGAACACTTGATGTATGTCTTGCGTGGGATAACCGTGGTGACAATGGGTTATTCTATTGATTCACTTGATGTATGTTTTGGTGATCAACTTGCGGGTTCCGCCCATGAACCTATGCATAGGGGTTGGCACACGTTTTCGTCTTGACTCTCCGGTAGAAACTTTGGGGCACTCTTTGAGGTTCTATGTGTTGGTTGAATAGATGAATCTGAGATTGTGTGATGCATATCGTATAATCATACCCACGGATACTTGAGGTGACATTGGAGTATCTAGGTGACATTAGGGTTTTGGTTGATGTGTGTCTTAAGGTGTTATTTTACTACGAACTCTAGGGCTGTTTGTGACACTTATAGGAATAGCCCAATGGATTGATCGGAAAGAATAACTTTGAGGTGGTTTCGTACCCTACCATAATCTCTTCGTTTGTTCTCCGCTATTAGTGACTTTGGAGTGACTCTTTGTTGCATGTTGAGGGATAGTTATATGATCCAATTATGTTATTATTGTTGAGAGAACTTGCACTAGTGAAAGTATGAACCCTAGGCCTTGTTTCCTAGCATTGCAATACCGTTTACGCTCACTTTTATCATTAGTTACCTTGCTGTTTTTATATTTTCAGATTACAAAAACCTATATCTACCATCCATATTGCACTTGTATCACCATCTCTTCGCCGAACTAGTGCACCTATACAATTTACCATTGTATTGGGTGTGTTGGGGACACAAGAGACTCTTTGTTATTTGGTTGCAGGGTTGTTTGAGAGAGACCATCTTCATCCTACGCCTCCCACGGATTGATAAACCTTAGGTCGTCCACTTGAGGGAAATTTGCTATTGTCCTACAAACCTCTGCACTTGGAGGCCCAACAACGTCTACAAGAAGGTTGCGTAGTAGACATCAAGCAGTTTCTGGCGCCGTTACCGGGGAGGTGAGTGCTTGAAGGTATATCTTTAGATCTTGCAATCAAATCTTTTAGTTTCTTGTTTTATCACTAGTTTAGTTTATAAAAGAAAACTGCAAAAAAATGGAATTGAGTTTGCCTCATACGTTTCATCTTTTTAATATCTTTCGTGAGTATGATGGAAAGGAAAATTGTGCCAAAGTGTTAGAAGAAGAATGCATTAAAATGTTTGGCACTGAATCTTTGAATGATGAGCATGATTGCAATGTTGTTAGTATGAACCCCTTGAATATCCATAGTACTAATGATGATTGCACTAGTCATGATGAAAATATCTCTTATAAGCATGTCGATTTTTGTGGAGTGTATTGGGTTTGCAAGTACACACCAAATAGGGAAGATAGATATTGCAAGAGGCATAAGCATTTAGAAACTAAATTGTTGCTAGAAAGGCTAGATGTTTGTGCTAAAAATTTAAATTTTCTTACTTGTACTTGTGAACTTTGCAATAAACATGATCATTTCAGTACCCAATGCAAATTGTTTCATGATCATATCGTGTCCAAAAATTGCGATGACTTGATTTCCCTTGCACATCATAATGAACTTAGTTTGCTCTTGGGTTATGAAGAAATGAAACGTATAACTAAGGTCATTCCAGAATTTTCCCTTGATAGAGTTCTTCATTTTGATCTAGAAGAAATTTATATGTATTGTGCGGTGAATTGCATTGAAAATCCTTATATTTCCAACTACATAAAGAAAAGAAAACAAATAGAAGATGAAGAAAATACTAATGAAAGGGAAGAGACTTCCCAATATCCTCCTATTATTTCTTATGATGAATCAGGTAACGAGGAGGAGCCTTCTATTCAACCAATCTCATTAATAAGGAGCTCCAAAAGGAGGATTGAACCCACACATGATGTGGTGAAGAAGAAGAAGAAAAGAAAAAGGAAGAGAGGTAAAAAGATATCTCTCCCAAATAATGTTGCTCCTATTATTGTTGTGCCTCATGAAAATCAATCAAAAATAATTGTGGAAGATGATGCACTTGATGATGATCTCGTTATGCCTATTGCTTGTTGTGATGATTATGATTGGGAAGATAATGATACTTCTTATGATCTTGAAAATCGTTTTGGCACGTCCTTGGAAGAATATGATAATTGCTATACTATTGGTGTTATCCATTCTATTAATGATGAGAGTGATTATGCTTATGATATGAAAAGGCCCAAGCTTGGGGAAGCTATGTTTCATGAGAATGACATATTTGAGAATATATTTGCTGAAATTAATGTTTGTCCCAAGCTTGGGGATGCTAATTTAATGAAGATGATATTTTTAGCCTCCCAAGTTTTGATATGCAAAGTTGTTATGATGATAGCATGCCTTCTACCTATGATGATTATAGTGATGAAAGTGGGTTTGGAAGAGTGTCAACTTTAGGAAGTAATGATCCCACTATTTTGGAGGATGTTGAATCTTATAATATTTATGAAAGTGGATTTGGAGAGGTCATGACTTTATTTAGTGATGATCCACTATCTTGGAAGAGGTTTCAATCGATTATGATGAGAACAAAGTTGCTACTTATGATGATTATTGTGATGAAACTTATGCTATAAAAGTAGTGATGATTATATTTATAAAACTTGTCATGATTATGATTACCCTTTTTCTGAACATTACTCTTTTAATGTGGAAACAATTTATAGTATTCAAGTCTCTTATGATACTCCCACTATTCTGAATGAGAAGAATTTTGCTTATGTGGAGAGTAGTAAAATTTCTATGCTTGTAGATCATGAAAAGAATGCTTTAGGTGCTGGTTATATTGTTGAATTCATTCATGATGCTACTGAAAATTATTATGAGGGAGGAATATATGCTTGTAGGAATTGCAATAATATCAAGTTTCCTCTCTATGTGCTTAAAGTTTTGAAGTTATGCTTGTTTTGTCTTCCTATGCTAGTTGATTATTGTTCCCATAAATTGTTTGCTCACAAAATCCCTATGCATAGGAAGTGGGTTAGACTTAAATGTGCTAGTCATATTCTTCATGATGCTCTCTTTATGTTTCAATTCTTATCTTTTATGCGAGCATCATTGAAATCATCATGCCTAGCTAGGGGCGTTAAACGTTAGCGCTTGTTGGGAGGCAACCCAATTTTATTTTAGTTCTTTGCTTTTTGGTTCTGTTTAGTAATAAATAATCCATCTAGCTTCTGTTAGATGTGGTTTTATGTTTTAATTAGTGTTTGTGCCAAGTAAGACCTATAGGATCTTCTTGGATGATAGTTATTTGATCTTGCTGAAAATTCCAGAAACTTTCTGTTCACGAAAACAATTGTTTAAAATCACCAGAACGTGATAAATACTGATTCCAATTGCAGAAGATCAATAATCAAATTATCTAGGTCGTCCTATTTTGGTAGAATTTTTTGAGTTCCAGAAGTTTGCGTTAGTTACAGATTACTACAGACTGTTCTGTTTTTGACAGATTCTGTTTTTCGTGTGTTGTTTGCTTAATTTGATGAATCTATGGCTAGTAAAATAGTTTATAAACCATAGAGAAGTTGGAATACAGTAGATTTAAAACCAATACAAATAAAGAATGATTTCAGTACAGTACCTTGAAGTGGTGTTTTGTTTTCTTTCGCTAACGGAGCTCACGAGATCTTCTGTTAAGTTTTGTGTTGTGAAGTTTTCAAGTTTTGGGTAAAGATTCGATGGACTATGGAATAAGGAGTGGCAAGAGCCTAAGCTTGGGGATGCCCAAGGCACCCCAAGGTAATATTCAAGGACAACCAAGAGCCTAAGCTTGGGGATGCCCCGGATGGCATCCCCTCTTTCGTCTTCGTTCATCGGTAACTTTACTTGGAGCTATATTTTTATTCACCACATGATATGTGTTTTGCTTGGAGCGTCATTTTATTTATTTTGTTTTGCTTGCTGTTTGAATAAAATACCAAGATCTGAAATTCTTAAATGAGAGAGAGTCTTCACATAGCTACATAATTATTTAACTACTCATTGATCTTCACTTATATCTTTTTGGAGTAGTTTGTCATTTACTCGTGTGCTTCACTTATATCCTATGAGTAAATGGTTGAATGATTTGAATGTCATAAATCTGAAATTATATATGTTTCATATGCCTTTCCCATGGGGAGTAATGCTTCACATATAAGAAGTAGAGGTGGTAAATTTTTGAAGGTTAGCAAACATTGTATTGGTCACTTGAACAATTCATGAAAGAATATTGAAGGAAGAGAGATTTCACATATAAATATACTATCTTGGACATCTTCTATGATTGTGAGCCCCATTAATTATTTTCAAACCTGAGCAAATTAGTTGAAGTTGGACAAGGAAGACAACATAATGAGTTATGCTTGGGTATATTTGTATAGAAGTTATATTGTTATGGATCCTCTAACATGTGGTGCTTGCTATTTAGAATCCTTTGCTAGCCAAAATATCTGTACTAAGCGGGAATACTGCTTGTGCATCCAAATCCTTGAACCAAGTTCTTCCATGAGTGTCCACCATATCTACCTATATGCGGTATTTACCTGCCGTTCCAAGTAAATTTGCATGTGCCAAACTCTAAACCTTCAAATAATAGTCTGTTTTGTATGCCCGAATCGCTCATGTAGTGACTAGGGGCTAGTAGTATCTTCCATGCTAGGTGGGTTGTTCTCACGATGAGTGGACTCCACTCATCATTCATGAGAAAATGGCTGGTAACTGGGATGCCCAGTCCTATGATCAAAAGATCAAAAACAAATTCGCAAATAATTTAAACAAAACTCCCCCAGGATTGTTGAAAGTTGGACGGCACCCGTTGTTTCGGACAAGCCGTGGAGTGTGATCGTTGGTAGAGGGGGAGTAAAATCTTTACCTTTCTGCGTGGGAACCGCCTATGATGTATCTAGTATGGAAGATATTGGGAACTCTTGGTCGTTATGTTGACAATAAAAGCATACCTCTCAAAATTATTTTCATCTCTGTTTTTGCTTCGAGCTCTGGCACCTTTGCAAATCCCTGCTTCCCTCTGCGAAGGGTCTATCTTTTACTTTTATGCAAGAGTCAGTAGTATTCCTTCTCATTCCAACCTACTCTTTAGTTGGCAAGCATCATGTGATGGAAAGATCTAAGCATATATGGCCATTCAAATATATTTGAGCATGAATTATTACTGTTGACATTACCCTTGAGGTAAAAGGTTGGGAGGCGAAACATTAAGCCCCTATCTTTCTCTGTGTTCGATGAATACTATTTGCTCTAACAATATGCTTTGAGTGGTATCACTCATGGAAGACTAAATGATAGTTGAGTATGTGGAGTTTGCTAAATCAAAGCTCTAACATAGACTCTTCCAGAAAATAAGATGAATTGTAATTGTTTGATGACTAATAACACGGTTTGTTAGTTTTCAAGAAGTTTATGATCTATACTTTAACATGTGAATAGTTTGTTACTTGATCATGCAAAGTTTATGAGTTGAACTACTGTTATGACATATAATGATGCTAGAAAAGGTGATTGAAATTATCATTGATCAAACTTATGCACCTGCTAGCATTCACACTTCATAAATTATTTCTTTTATCATTTACCTACTCGAGGACGAGCAGGAATTAAGCTTGGGGATGCTGATACGTCTCCAACGTATCTATAATTTATGAAGTATTCATGCTATTATATTATCCATCTTGGATGTTTAATGGCATTTACTATGCACTTTTATATTATTTTTGGGACTAACTTATTAACCCAGAGCCCAGTGCCAGTTTCTGTTTTTCCCTTGTTTCAGTGTTTCGCAGAAAAGGAATATCAAACGGAGTCCAAACGGAATGAAACCTTCGGGAAAGTTATTTTTGGAACGGAAGCAATCCAGGGGACTTGGAGTGCACGTCAGGGGAATCAACGAGGAAGGCACGAGGTAGGGGGCGCGCCCACCCCCCCTGGGCGCGCCCTCCACCCTCGTGAGCCCCTCGTGGCTCCCCTGACGTATTTCTTCCTCCTATATATACCAATATACCCTAAAACCTTCGGGGGACAGAATAGATCGGGAGTTCCGCCGCCGCAAGCCTCTATAGCCACCAAAAACCAATCGGGACCCTGTTCCGGCACCCTGCCGGAGGGGGGAACCCTCACTGGTGGCCATCCTCATCATCCCGGTGCTCTCCATGACAAGGAGGGAGTAGTTCACCCTCGGGGCTGAGGGTATGTACCAGTAGCTATGTGTTTGATCTCTCTCTCTCTCTCTCTCTCTCTCTCTCTCTCTCGTGTTCTTGATTTGGCACGATCTTGATGTACCGCGAGCTTTACTATTATAGTTGGATCTTATGATGTTTCTCCCCCTCTACTCTCTTGTAATGGATTGAGTTTTCCCTTTGAAGTTATCCTATCGGATTGAGTCTTTCATGATTTGAGAACACTTGATGTATGTCTTGTGTGGGATAACCGTGGTGACAATGGGTTATTCTATTGATTCACTTGATGTATGTTTTGGTGATCAACTTGCGGGTTCCGCCCATGAACCTATGCATAGGGGTTGGCACACGTTTTCGCCTTGACTCTCCGGTAGAAACTTTGGGGCACTCTTTGAGGTTCTATGTGTTGGTTGAATAGATGAATATGAGATTGTGTGATGCATATCGTATAATCATACCCACGGATACTTGAGGTGACATTGGAGTATCTAGGTGACATTAGGGTTTTGGTTGATGTGTGACTTAAGGTGTTATTTTACTATGAACTCTAGGGCTGTTTGTGACACTTATAGGAATAGCCCAATGGATTGATCGGGAAGAATAACTTTGAGGTGGTTTCGTACCCTACCATAATCTCTTCATTTGTTCTCCGCTATTAGTGACTTTGGAGTGACTCTTTGTTGCATTTTGAGGGATAGTTATATGATCCAATTATGTTATTATTGTTGAGAGAACTTGCACTAGTGAAAGTATGAACCCTGGGCCTTGTTTCCTAGCATTGCAATACCGTTTACGCTCACTTTTATCATTAGTTACCTTGCTGTTTTTATATTTTCAGATTACAAAAACCTATATCTACCATCCAATTGCACTTGTATCACCATCTCTTCGCCGAACTAGTGCACCTATACAATTTACCATTGTATTGGGTGTGTTGGGGACACAAGAGACTCTTTGTTATTTAGTTGCAGGGTTGTTTGAGAGAGACCATCTTCATCCTACGCCTCCCACGGATTGATAAACCTTAGGTCATCCACTTGAGGGAAATTTGCTATTGTCCTACAAACCTCTGCACTTGGAGGCCCAACTACGTCTACAAGAAGAAGGTTGCGTAGTAGACATCACTGTGTTTGAAGGCCGCAAGGGCTTCCGCGTCCGGACAGTCGATAATTTGGTTCTTTTTAACTAAGAACCTAGTCCAGAGCTTCCTGGCTGACTCTCCGGGCTGCTGGACAAAGTGACTTAAGTCATCGGCATCCGGTGGCCGGACATATGTTCCTTGGAAGTTGTCGCCAGGCGTCTTCCAAGTCTTCCCAGCTGCCGATAGAGTTTTCTGGCAGACTGTTTAACCAGTAACGAGCTCGTCCTTTGAGTTTTAGTGGTAGGTATTTGATGGCATGAAGGTCATCTCCGCGGGCCATGTGGATATGGAGGAGGAAGTCCTCGATCCATACTACAGGATCCGTTGTTCCGTCGTATGATTCGATATTCATGGGTTTAACCCCGTCTGGGAATTCATGCTCCATTACTTCGTCTGTGAAGCAAAGAGGGTGTGCGGCGCCTCTATATTGGGCTACACTGCGGCGTACCTCCGATGGAGTCCGTTTGCGGTTTTCAGCCTGGGCGTGGCTAGGTTTGTCATGTCAGAATAGGTAGCCGCCATCGCGTGTCGAGGCACGTCCTCGCGATCCGTAGATCGATCTTTTATGTCCTACTCTACTGTCCAGGTCCTGCCGAAGGTCGTATGTATAACCCCGAGCTGTTTTACTCCTGCCTTTACGGCGAGCTGGGGAGGTCTGGTGTTCGGCTTGAGTTGCCACTTTATCCCGACCGCGTGGTGGTCGGTCGGCCGCATTGCGCGATGATGGTGCGGGCTCCAGCGTCTTGTCACCGAACTGAGGTAGCAATTTGTGCTTCGGGTAATTTTTGGCTGGGCCACTAAGGCCGTATTCCTCGGCGGCCAGGACTTTGGTCCATCTATCATTGAGCAGATCTTGGTCAACTTGAAGCTGCAGCTGCTTCTTTTCAGGCTCCTTGCAGTGTCTATTAGCCGGCGTTTGAAGCGCTCCTGCTCGAGAGGTTCCTCGGGCACGATGAAATCCTCATTGCCGAGGCTCTCCTCTTCCTCGGAGAGCGGAAGATAATTACTGTCCTCCGAGTGTTCGTGTATGGCCTGTTCATCAGGGCTAACATGCCCGTCTTCCCGTTCATCCTGTTCGGAGATTGCCCCAACATGGTCTTCATTGTCTTCCGCATCGTCCGGAGTGTTGTTTTCTCTGGTACCGGTGTTACGACGTGACTTAGAGCAGCGCCGTTGACACCGGCGTCTAGGCTGTGTCTCCGGAGGCTTATCCTCAACTAGATCCTCTTTGTCATCGTTGTTAGTTTCTTTAGGTGTATCCACCATGTATATGTCGTACGAAGAAGTGGCCGTCCAGCGTCCGGTAAACAGCGGGTTTTGGCCCTGCTCCTCATCGGCATCATCGTCCATACCGTCGATGTCTTCGGAGCCGTACTCAAGCATGTCAGTTAAGTCCTCGACAATGGCTATGGAGTGGGTGGCGGGTGGGAAGCAAAATTCTCTATCATCAGCCCCTAGTTCGAACCGGGCATAGTTCGGCTGTGGGTCCCCCGCTAAGGACAGGTTCTTTAATGAGTTTAGTACGTCACCCAAGGGCGAATGCTGGAAGATGTCTGCGGCGCTGAATTCGAAGATCGATAATCGATCAAGTTCGGTGTCTGTGGACTCACATGGTTCGGAACTTATAGCCCGAGACGAGTCCGGAGTTCCGGTGACACAGATATCGTGTGAGGTTAAGACTATGTGCGGCTCCAACGCTGCGGAATCTGTAGCCTCCATGGTGGGGCTGAGCTTCCCGTCCTCGGATGGCGCGGTCTGCTCCGGATCTAGAGCCAGAGCAGTTACAGAAGCTATCTCCTGGGTGCAGTCCGATGACAGATTTAAGTCATGTTCATCAGGGCGACAAGGAGCGGTCACCGCGGTCTCAAATCTGTCGAAGATCAAGTCTCCACGGATGTCCGCGATGTAGTTCAAGCTTCCAAATCTGACCTGATGGCCAGGGGCGTAGCTATCCATCTGCTCCAGATGGCCAAGCGAGTTAGCCCACAGTGCGAAGCCGCCGAACACGAAGATCTGTCCGGGGAGGAAGGTTTCTCTCTAGGCAGCATCATCATTGACGATTGAAGGGGCCATCAAACCTTTTGGGGACAGCACAGTGGAACTCTCAACGAAAGCACCAATGTCGGTGTCAAAACCGGCGGATCTCGGGTAGGGGGTCCCGAACTATGCGTCTAAGGTTGATGGTAACAGGAGACAGGGGACACGATGTTTACCCAGGTTCGGGCCCTCTCTATGGAGGTAATACCCTACTTCCTGCTTGATTGATCTTGATGAATATGAGTATTACAAGAGTTGATCTACCACGAGATTAAGATGGCTAAACCCTAGAAGTCTAGCCTGTATGACTATAGTAATGAGTCTCCTCTCCGGACTAAGTCCTCCAGTTTATATAGACATCGGGAGGATCTAGGGTTACACAAGGTCGGTTACAAAGAAAGGAATCTACACATTTGATCGCCAAGGAGAGCCCCATCCGGACACGGGTAGAATCTTCGGTCTTCGTATCTTCATAGCCCATCAGTCCGGCCCATGGCTAACAGGCCGGACGCCCGAGGACCCCTTAGTCTAGGACTCCCTCAGTGGTGTTGTGCTCTACAGTAACTTCGTTGTCCGTCTTGAGCTTCCCCTTATCATGGTACTTCTTGTGATGGTTTCTTTGTGCTGTGCCACATAATCATCTACCACATGTAGGTGTTGTAGCACTACTAAGTTACCCTATCAAAGTCGTTCCGTTGATCCGAGTAGTCCACGTGCAATTCCCTCTGGCCGTCGTTGTGACCATCTCCTTCGAGCTTCCCATCGTGCTTCTTGATGGGCAAACCAACAACAGGGTCTCCGACGCTTATATAATTCTCACAAAAGGAGACGCACTCATGCGTCAGATACCCCTGGACGATGCTCCCTTCGGGACGGGACATGTTACGAACGAATCCTTTGATGACCCCATTCATCCTCTCGAACGGCATCATGCTATGAAGAAATGTCGGCCCGAGGTCGATGATGTCGTCCACGATGTGGACACACAGATGCACCATGACGTCAAAGAACGCGGGCGGGAAGTACATCTCAAGCTCACATAGTATGACAACGATCTCTTCCTGTAGCCTTCGGAGCTGCTTCACACTTATGGACTTTCGAGATATAACATCGAAGAAGTTGCAGACACCAGTAAGCGTGTCACGAACGTGCTTATCCGTTATCCCTCTAATGACAACCGGGAGTATTTGCGTCATCATCACGTGACAGTCATGAGACTTCATCCCGATGAACCTTTTCTTCTTGGGGTCTAGAAATCTGCTTATCTTCCCATAGTAACCGGAACTGACTTTCATTCCCATAAGGCACTTGATGAATTGATCGATCTCCTTCGCACTTAAGGTGAAGCAAGAAGGGGGGCAATAATTCTCCTCCTTCTTGTTGACTTTTCTGCCGCCCCTTTCCCCCTCCTCCGTCTCCTCCATCAACTTTTTATGATGGAGATCTTTCCTGATCTTCAAATCTTCCAAGTCTTTCCTTGCCTTCGGCCCATCTTGGTCTTCTCCGGCATGTTCATCAGTGTGCCAAGAAAGCTCTCGAGGACATTCTTCGTGATATGCATTGGATCAAGGCAATGAGGCATGTCGTGATTGGGCCAGTACTCCAAGTCCCAGAAAACAGACCTCGTTTTCCATACCTTCAGCAGCGGCTCCGGCGCCTTTTTGATCTTTCCCAGCGCGGGGCATTGTTCCCAGTTTCTCAACAGCTCGTCGATTTCGGCGCCGCTCCTCTTACGTGGAGGTCCTCGAAGCTCAGCCAACCCATTGAATAGATCACCACGCTTTCTCCACGAGTCATCCTTCTCGAGCCATCTACGATGCCCCGTGTACATGATACGTCTCCAACGTATCTATAATTTTTTATTGTTCCATGCTATTATATATTCTGTTTTGGATGTTTAATGGGCTTATTTATACACTTTTATATTATTTCTGGGACTAACCTATTAACCGAAGGCCCGGCCCAAATTGCTGTTTTTTGCGTATTTCAGTGTTTCGCAGAAAAAGAATATCAAACGGAGTCCAAACGGAATGAAACCTTCGGGAACGTGATTTTTTGAACAAACGTGATCCAGAGGACTTGGAGTGGACATCAAGCAACAGACGAGGAGGCCACGAGGTAGGGGGCGTGCCTACACCCCCCCTCCCCCAGGCGTGCCCTCCACCCTCGTGGGCCCCTCGTGGCTCCACCGACCTACTTCTTCCTCCTATATATACCTACGTACACCCAAACCATCAGAAGCACCCACGAAAACCTAATTCCACTGCCACAACCTTCTGTACCCGTGAGATCCCATCTTGGGGCCTTTTCCGGCGTCCTGCCGGAGGGGGCATTGATCACGGAGGGCTTCTACATCAACACCATAGCCTCTCCGATGATGTGTGAGTAATTTACCTCAGACCTTCGGGTCCATAGTTATTAGCTAGATGGCTTCTTCTCTCTCTTTGGATCTCAATACAAAGTTCTCCTCGATTCTCTTGGAGATCTATTCGATGTAATCTTCTTTTGCGGCGTGTTTGTCGAGATCCGATGAATTGTGGGTTTATGATCAAGATTATCTATGAACAATATTTGAATCTTCTCTGAATTATTTTATGTATGATTGATTATCATTGCAAGTCTCTTCAAATTATCAGTTTGGTTTGGCCTACTAGATTGATCTTTCTTGCAATGGGAGAAGTGCTTAGCTTTGGGTTCAATCTTGCGGTGTCCTTTCACAGTGACAGCAGGGGCAGCAAGGAACATATTGTATTGTTGCCATCGAGGATATAAAGATGGGGTTTATATCATATTGCATGAGTTTATCCCTCTACATCATGTCATCTTGCTTAAAGCGTTACTCTGTTCTTATGAACTTAATGCTCTAGATGCATGGTGGGTAGCGGTCAATGTGTGGAGTAATATTAGTAGATGCAGAATCGTTTCGGTCTACTTGTCATGGACGTGATGCCTTTATACATGATCATACCTAGATATTCTCATAACTATGCTCAATTCTATCAATTGCTCGACAGTAATTTGTTCACCCACTGTAATACTTATGCTATCTTGAGAGAAGCCACTAGTGAAACCTATGGCCCCCGGGTCTATTTTCCATCATATTAATCTCCCGTTATTTCCATACTATTTACTTGCTTTCTTTACTTTTACTCTTTATCATAAAAATACCAAAAATATTATCTTATCATCTCTATCAGATCTCACTCTCGTAAGTGACCGTGAAGGGATTGACAACCCCTTTATTGCGTTGGTTGTGAGGTTCTTATTTGTTCGTGTAGGTGCAAGGGACTTGAGCGTGACCTCCTACTGGATTGATACCTTGGTTCTCAAAAACTGAGGGAAATACTTATGCTACTTTACCGCATCACCCTTTCTTCTTCAAGGGAAAACCAACGCAGTGCTCAAGAGGTAGCAAGAAGGATTTCTGGCGCTGTTGCCGGGGAGGTGTGCGCCAGGTTAAGTCAAGACATACCAAGTACCCATCACAAACTCTTATCCCTCGCATTACATTATTTGCCATTTGCCTCTCGTTTTCCTCTCCCCCACTTCACCCTTGCCGTTTTATTTGCCCCTCTTCCGTTCGTCCTTCTGTTTGCTCGTGTTACCATGTGCCTTCTTTTTGCTTGCATCTTCGCTTGCTAAAAGTTTATGGATCCTCATCCACTTGCTAATCTCTATAAGAGACCCAATTATGATGAACCTATTGCTAGCGAGTTTTGTGCACCAGATTATCTTTATGAGGTTTTGCTTGAAATTCGTGAATCTGATAATTGTGATGAAGTGTTGAATGAAGAAATTTCTGAAGAGATTAACGATAGCTCCTTGAATAAAAAGCACGATTGCAATGATTTTACTATAAATTCTCTTGAGGTCAATTGTGCTAATAATATGCAAAACCCTAAGCTTGGGGATGCTAGTTTTGCTATGTCTACTACTTGTTGCAATGATCATGATTGGGGTGATTCTTCTTATGATCTTGAAAATTTATTTAAGCCCCATGATGAATATGAGATTGATAATAATGTTTGCAATAGTATTGAAAGTTGGTTTGGAAGAGTGTCAACTTTAGATCCCACATATTTGGATTTTGATCAATCTTATGAAGTTTTTGATAAAAGTGGGTTTGGAGAGGTCATGACTTTAGCTGATGTTAATCCCACTATTTTGGAAGAGTGTCAACTTTGCATACATGTGGATCGTGTTAAGCATATGTTTTGTGATAGCTATATTGTTGAATTTTCTTATGATCCTACATGTAATTATTATGAGAGAGGAAAATATGGTTGTAGAAATTTTCATGTTGCTAAATTACCTCTCATCATGTTGAGATTGCTATAGTTTCTTTCCACTTCCTTGCATATGCTAGTTTTTGCTTGTCTTGATAATTTGTTTGCCTATAAGATGCCTATGCATAGGAAGTATGATAGACTTAGATGTATTTTGTCACGTGTTTTATGATGCTCTCTTTGTGCTTCAATTCTTATCCTTCATGTGAGCATCATTAAAATTATCAATGCCTAGCTAGGGGCGTTAATCGATAGCGCTTGTTGGGAGGCAACCCAATTTTATTTTAGTTTTTTGCTTTTTGGTTCTGTTTAGGAATAAATCTTTGATCTAGTCTCTGGATAGATTTGTTTTTATGTTTTAATTAGTGTTTGTGCCAAGTTAAACCAATAGGATCTTCTTGGATGATAGTTATTTGATCTTGCTGAAAATTCCAGAAACTTTCTGTTCACGAAAACAATTGTTAAAAATTACCAGAACGTGATATAATATTGATTCCAATTGCAGAAGATCAATAAACAAATTATTTAGGTCTACCTATTTTGGGTTCGAACTGACATTATTTATATACTAAGACCTATATTCCATGAAGGAGTCGTGAAACTTCTGTTAGGTTCTTATCTGAGATTCCGTCTATACGGAGCATATGTTGGTTTAGAATTGCTCGGGAATTCATTGATAGTGACTTTTGAAGTTCTAGGTTTTCTAGTCTACTCCTCTTTTTTCTCGATCGAGCCGCTTTCCCTCATTCTACTCGTCCAGCCCTCTTCACGAACTTGTACAATCAATGCCACAAAGATAGCAAACTCGATTATCGAATATATAAGGAAAGGGGCGACGGTTTGGCACCAGATATCCGGGGGTGTGGAAAGAGCAGCTGTGAAAAGCGGAAAAACCATCAAAAAAACGACGATTGCTCGTGAAGGTTTCTTGCGTTAGTTACAGATTACTACAGACCGTTCTGTTTTTGACAGATTATGTTTTTCGTGTGTTGTTTGCTTATTTTGATGAATCTATGGCTAGTAAAAGAGCTTATAAACCATATAGAAGTTGGAATACATTAGGTTTAACACCAATATAAATAAATAATGAGTTCAATACAGTACCTTGAAGTGGTGTTTTGTTTTCTTTCGCTAACGGAGCTCACGAGATTTTCTGTTAAGTTTTGTGTTGTGAAGTTTTCAAGTTTTGGGTAAAGATTTGATGGATTATGGAACAAGGAGTGGCAAGAGCCTAAGCTTGGGGATGCCCAAGGCACCCCAAGGTAAATCCAAGGACACCAAAAAGCCAAAGCTTGGGGATTCCCCGGAAGGCATCCCCTCTTTCGTCCTCATCCATCGGTAAATTTACTTGGAGCTATATTTTTATTCACCACATGATATGTGTTTTGCTTGGAGCGTATTGTATGATTTGAGTCTTTGTTTGTTAGTTTGCCACAATCATCCTTGCTGTACACACCTTTTGAGAGAGACACACATGATTCGGAATTTGTTAGAATACTCTATGTGCTCCACTTATACCTTTTGAGCTATATAGTTTTTGCTCTAGTGCTTCACTTATATCTTTTAGAGCACGGCGGTGGTTATATTTTATAGAAATTATTGAACTCTCATGCTTCACTTATATTATTTTGAGAGTCTTAAACAGCATGGTAATTTGCTTTAATCATGAAATTAATCTTCCATATTGAGTTCATTGAATGTTATGAGAAGTTAGATACTTGATAAGTGTTTTGAGATATAAAGGTGGTAATATTAGAGTGTGCTAGTTGAGTAATTGTGAAATTGAGAAATACTTGTGTTAAAGTTGGCAAGTCCCGTAGCATGCACGTATGGTAAAATTTGTGTAACAATTTGGACACATAGGTGTTCTTTTATTGCTTTCCTTATGTGTGGCGGTCGGGGACGAGCGACGGTCTTTTCCTACCAATCTATCCCTCTAGGGGCATGCGTAGTAGTACTTTGCTTCGAGGGCTAATAAACTTTTGCAATAAGTATATGAGTTCTTTATGACTAATGTGAGTCCATGGATTATACGCACTCTCAACCTTCCAGAATTTTCTAGCCTCTACGGTACCGTGCATTGCCCTTTCTCACCTTGGAGTTGGTGCAAACTTCGCCGGTGCATCCAAACCCCGTGATATGATACACTCTATCACACATAAGCCTCCTTATATCTTCCTCAAAACAGTCACCATACCTACCTATCATGGCATTTCCATAGCCATTCTGAGATATATTGCCATGCAACTTTCCACCGTTCCGTTTATTATGACACGCTTCATCATTGTCATATTGATTTGCATTATCATGTAGTTGACATCGTATTTGTGGCAAAGCCACCACTCATAATTTTTTCATACATGTCACTCTTGATTCATCGCATATCCCGGTACACCGCCGGAGGCATTCACATAGAGTCATATTTTGTTCTAAGTATTGAGTTGTAATTGTTGAGTTGTAAATAATAAAAGTGTGATGATCATCATTATTAGAGCATTGTCCCATGTGAGGAAAGGATGATGGAGACTATGATTCCCCCACAAGTCGGGATGAGATTCCGGACTAAACAAACAAAAAAAGAGGCCAAAGAAAAAAAGGCCCAAAAAAAGGAGAGAAAAAGAGAGAAGGGACAATGTTACTATCCTTTTTCCACACTTGTGCTTCAAAATAGCACCATGATCTTCATGATAAAGAGTCTCCTATGTTGTCACTTTCATATACTAATGGGAATTTTTCATTATAGAACTTGGCTTGTATATTCCAATGATGGGCTTCCTCAAATGCCCTAGGTCTTCGTGAGCAAGCAAGTTGGATGCACACCCACTTAGTTTCTTTTGTTGAGCTTTCATATATTTATAGCTCTAGTGCATCCGTTGCATGGCAATCTCTACTCCTCTTATTGACATCAATTGATGGGCATCTCCATAGCCTATTGATTAGCCGCGTCAATGTAAGACTTTCTACCTTTTTTGTCTTCTCTCATAACCCCCATCATTATACTTTACTCCACCCATAGTGCTATATCCATGGCTTGCGCTCATGTATTGCGCAAGAGTTGAAAAGGCTGAAGCGCGTTAAAAGTATGAACCAATTGCTCGGCTTGTCATCAGGGTTATGCATGATGAGAACGTTTGTGTGACAATATTGAAACATAGCCTAACTATATGATTTTGTAGGGATAAGCTTTCTTTGGCTATGTTATTTTGATAAGACATAATTGCTTGGTTAGCATGTTTGAAGTATTATTGTTTTTATGTCAACATTAAACATTTATCTTGTATCTTTTGGAACTAAATATTCATGCCACAATAAAAAGATATACATTGAGAATTATGCTAAGAAGCATTCCACATCAAAAATTCTGTTTTTATCATTTACCTACTCGAGGACGAGCAGGAATTAAGCTTGGGGATGCTTGATACGTCTCCAACGTATCTATAATTTTTGATTGTTCCATGCTATTATATATTCTATTTTGGATGTTTAATGGGCTTATTTATACACTTTTATAGTTTTTCTGGGACTAACCTATTAACCGGAGGCCCAGCCCAAATTGTTGTTTTTTGCCTATTTCAGTGTTTCATAGAAAAAGAATATCAAACGGAGTCCAAACGGAATGAAACCTTTGGGAACGTGATTTTTGGAACAAACATGATCCAGAGGACTTGGAGTGGACGTCAAGCAACAGACAAGGAGGCCACAAGGTAGGGGCGCGCCTCCCCCCCCCTAGGTGCGCCCTCCACCCTCGTGGGCCCCTCGTGGCTCCACCGACCTACTTCTTCCTCCTATATATACCTGCGTACCCCCAAACCATCAGAAGCACCCATGAAAACCTAATTCCACCTCCGCAACCTTCTGTACCCGTGAGATCCCATCTTGGGGCCTTTTCCGGCGTCCTGTCGGAGGGGGAATTGATCATGGAGGGCTTCTACATCAACACCATAGCCTCTCCGATGATGTGTGAGTAATTTACCTCAGACCTTCGGGTCCATAGTTATTAGCTAGATGGCTTCTTCTCTCTCTTTGGATCTCAATACAAAGTTCTCCTCGATTCTCTTGGAGATCTATTTGATGTAATCTTCCTTTGCAGTGTGTTTGTCGAGATCCGATGAATTGTGGGTTTATGATCAAGATTATCTATGAACAATATTTGAATCTTCTCTGAATTCTTTTATGTATGATTGGTTATCTTTGCAAGTCTCTTCGAATTATCAGTTTGGTTTGGCCTACTAGATTGATCTTTCTTGCAATGGGAGAAGTGCTTAGCTTTGGGTTCAATCTTAGGGTGTCCTTTCCCAGTGACAGCAGGGGCAGCAAGGCACGTATTGTATTGTTGCCATCGAGGATAAAAAGATGGGGTTTATATCATATTGCACGAGTTTATCCCTCAACATCATGTCATCTTGCTTAAAGCGTTACTCTGTTCTTATGAACTTAATACTCTAGTGCATGCTGGAGAGCAGTCGATGTGTGGAGTAATAGTAGTAGATGCAGAATCGTTTTGGTCTACTTGTCACGGACGTGATGCCTATATACATGATCATACCTAGATATTCTCATAACTATGCTCAATTCTATCAATTGCTCGACAGTAATTTGTTCACCCACCGCAGTACTTATGCTATCTTGAGAGAAGCCACTAGTGAAACCTATGGCCCCCGGGTCTATTTTCCATCATATTAATGTCCCGTTATTTCCATACTGTTTACTTGCTTTCTTTACTTTTACTCTTTATCATAAAAAATACCAAAAGTATTATCTTATCATCTCTATCAGATCTCACTCTCGTAAGTGACCGTGAAGGGATTGACAACCCCTTTATTGCGTTGGTTGCGAGGTTCTTATTTGTTTGTGTAGGTGCAAGGGACTTGAGCGTGATCTCCTACTGGATTGATACCTTGGTTCTCAAAAACTGAGGGAAATACTTACGCTACTTTACTGCATCACCCTTTCCTCTTCAAGGGAAAACCAACGCAGTGCTCAAGAGGTAGCAGTACACGATTTTCCCGGACCCGCCATCTTTCGTTGACGTAAGCTGCTGAGACGTTGTATCATCCATGCACCTCGTGCATCCATAGTATCCGTGGCACACCTGGCCTGTGGTGTACCCGTAACCGAGATAGTCGTGCACCTTCGTCATCAGCGCGGCTCTCATATGGAAATATTCTCCTTTGATGGCGTCCCATGTCCATGCCGGTGTTTTCCATAACGTTTCTAGCTCCTCTTGAAGAAGCCCCATATACAGGTTAATACTATTCCCGGTTGTTTTGGCCCTTGAATCAGCATGCTCATGTGTATGTACTTTGTCTTCATGCACTTCCATGGGGGGAGGTTGTACATCCATACAAACACGCGCCATGTGTTGTGGTTGGTGTTCTGGTTTCCAAACGGATTCATGCCATCGGTACTCGCACCAAGCACGATGTTCCTTGGATCTTCTGCAGCAAATCCATATACGGCGTTGAATGCTTCCACTGGCTACCATCTACGAGGTGTCTCAGCCTTGGATTGTCTCCGTCGGGCTTCTTCCTCTCCGTGTGCCAGCGCATGAGCTTTGCTTCCTTAGGATCTACGAAATACGTTGTAGACGGGGACTGATAGGAAAGTACCATACAACTTTCTAAGGAGATTTCTTTCCTGCCTTCTTGTATCGATAAGCATTGCACACTGGACAGCTGGTTTTTTCCGCGTGCTCCCCCCGATAAATGATGCAATCATTGATGCATGTGTGGTACCTAATGTGCGACAAATCAAAAGGGCAAACGATTTCTTGGCCTCCTTGACACTAGTAGGACACAGGTTCCCCGCGGGAAGAACTTTATTATGTAGAAACTTCAAATGCTCCTCGAGGCTTTTGTCTATCCATTTGTTTTTGGCCTTCGTCTTTAGAAGTTCGAGCGTGAAACTCAAGCGGGTCACCTCGGGATCGCAACCGTCATACAATGGAGTCCTCGAGTCTACTTCAAGTTGCGCCAGCTTCGCCTCCTCTCTAGAAGCAGCTCTCTCGCTAGTCGTACTCTTGCGAAGGAGGTCTCAAACATGAGGGTCCTGCACGACTGCACTTAGTAGCGTCGAAGACTGCGGCGTGACTGCTGCCTCTTCTCCGCCATGTCTGGACTCCTTCGCCGTGTCCGGAATCTTCTCCGCCGCCGTCATCATCTCCGGAGTCTTCCCCGCCGACATGTCCGGCGCCATCGTCTTCTTGTCGATCGGTCATCTCTTCGTCTAGCCCCATGTCGTTATTCCCTGCCATGTGGACGTCCTCATCATCATCTTCTTCTTCACTTATCCATTGAGTATAGCCATCCATGAAACCATTCATCAGCAGGTGCACCTTCAAAGTGCCACGATCAAAAGGGTCCAAAAGGACTCCTTCCTTGCATCTTGCACACGGACATCTAATCCTAGTCCGATTATTTGTATACATGTCCATCACCGTGGATTGCATGTACCGCTCCACCTTCCATCCACTCACCTTCATGACCGACTGCACGGTATAACAAGCAAAAGGGTTATGAAATAAATAATGCATGCTTCAAAGTCATATATATATATATAATTTTGGCATGACCTTGCCTAAAAATAGGACATATGAGTTTGCTCGAAATTCACCGAAACAGAAATAAATCGACATTTCGACAAAACATAAGCAACTTGAGGGCATGTCACTAGCACAAATCTCTCCATATATATATCCCAAACACGCATATTCTCATTCACACACATATTCCCATTCTTGAAATGAACAACTTTTTACTCACCTATATATATCTCCCGAGAGAGACCGAGAGCACACGCGGTTAATTAGATGATGAGAGAGAACGATCGAGAGAGCACGTGTGGTTGGCTAAATAGCTAGCTAGATCTAGTTGTTGGGGAGGAGAGGTGAATCTAGTTAGCTAACTAATGGAGAGGGGTTATGGTGGATGGGGGCATTAATGGGGAGAGAAGAGAGGTGTGTAGGAGAAAGAGAGAGGCCATTTATGGAGGAGGGTGCCATTAATGAGGAGAGAAGAGAGGTGGGAGGAAGAGAGAAGAAGAGAAACAATGGTGGGGAGTGAAGAGGGGAAAGGAGGGGGAGAGAGGGCAAAGTGGGGGAGAGGAGGGGGAGGGGTAGAAAAGGTGGCACCAGCCGCAGCTACCAGTACCGCTGCTTAGCAAAACGCACTGCTGCTATGGGACTTAGTAGTAGCGCTGCTTAGCAAAAATAAAGCACTACTACTAAACTTTTAGTAGTAGCGCTGGACTCTGTACAGCGCTACAACTACACCTACCGTCGGTGGCCTCGTCTGGTCCCACATAAACATTTGTTTAAGTGGCCGTGAAGGTTACCTGAAACTGGCTCAACCATCTAAAAAGAGGCCCGTGAGGATCGTTGTCTATGGCCCTAGCAGTTGGCACCGTAGCCAAAAAACGGGTCTGCATCGCTGCTTGCCAACCAGATTCTGCCTCTAAAGGACCTATGGCAGCACCGGCCAGAGGTAATCCCAACAAGTAAGACACATCCTGTAAAGTAGGCGCCATCTCTCCCCAAGGAAAGTGAAACATATTTGTCTCTGATCTCCATCTATCTACTAAGCAGGTAAGGAGTGACTTGTCGTAAGAGAAACGTTTCACTTGCCTCTTGTGTAACTGCAATGGTTCACCTGCCTCATCTAAGTCCGGACCATCAACCCACTCATCCAATGTACCCTCAACCAGTCGTGCCAAGGGTAGAAGTCTAGCCCAACTTAACCTACAAAATAAAGAGATTGTTAGCGGCTATGAAAAGTATGTCAAACATAGTAAGTCATTATATGGATTCCATTATATGCACACATACCTATCAACCCATGAATGGTGTATCTGAAGGAAATATGCCCTAGAGGCAATAATAAAGTTGTTATTTATATTTCCTTATATCATGATAAATGTTTATTATTCATGCTAGAATTGTATTAACTGGAAACTTAGTACATGTGTGAATACATAGACAAACAGAGTGTCACTAGTATGCCTCTACTTGACTAGCTCGTTGAATCAAAGATGGTTAAGTTTCCTAGCCATAGACATGAGTTGTCATTTGATTAACGGGATCACATCATTAGAGAATGATGTGATTGACTTGACCCATTCCGTTTAGCTTAGCACTTGATCGTTTAGTATGTTGCTATTGCTTTCTTCATGACTTATACATGTTCCTATGACTATGAGATTATGCAACTCCTGAATACCGGAGGAACACTTTGTGTGCTACCAAACGTCACAACATAACTGGGTGATTATAAAGGTGCTCTGCAGGTGTCTCCGATGGTACTTGTTGAGTTGGCATAGATCAAGATTAGGATTTGTCACTCCGATTGTCGGAGAGGTATCTCTGGGCCCTCTCGGTAATGCACGTCACTATAAGCCTTGCAGGCAATGTGACTAATGAGTTAGTTGCGGGATGATGCATTACGGAACGATTAAAGAGACTTGCCGGTAATGAGATTGAACTAGGTATTGAGATACCGACGATCGAATCTCGGCCAAGTAACATACCGATGACAAAGGGAACAACGTATGTTGTTATGCGGTTTGACCGATAAAGATCTTCGTAGAATATGTAGGAGCCAATATGAGCATCCAGGTGCCGCTATTGGTTATTGACCAGAGATGAGTCTCGGTCATGTCTACATAGTTCTCGAACCCATAGGGTCAGCACGCTTAACGTTCGGTGACGATCGGTATTATGAGTTTATGTGTTTTGATGTACCGAAGGTTGTTCGGAGTCCCGGATGAGATCAGGGACATGACGAGGAGTCTCAAAATGGTCGAGACGTGAAGATCGATATATTGGACGACTATATTCGCACATCGGAAAGGTTCTGAGTGGTTCGGGTATTTATCGGAGTACCGGAGAGTTACGGGGATTCGCCGGGGAGTGTAATGGGCCTCATGGGCCTTGGTGGAGAGAGGAAGGGGCGGCCAGGGCAGGCTGCGCGCCCCCTCCCCCTCTAGTCCGAATTGGACAAGGAAGGGGGGCGGCGCCCCCCGTTTTCCTTCCCCCTCTCTCCTCCTTCCTTCCCTCCTACTCCTACTCTTGGAAGGGGTGGAATCCTACTCCCGATGGGAGTAGGACTCCCCTTGGGGCGCGCCTAGGAGGCCGGCCTCCTCCCCCTCCTCCACTCCTTTATATACGGGAGAGGGGCATCCCATAGACACACAAGTTGATCATTGATCTTTTAGCCGTGTGCGGTGCCCCCCTCCACCATAATCCACCTCGGTCATATCGTAGTGGTGCTTAGGCGAAGCCCTACGTCGGTAGCAACGTCATCACCGTCAATACGCCGTCGTGCTGACGGAACTCTCCCTCGAAGCTCTGCTGGATCGTGAGTTCGTGGGACATCATCGAGCTGAACGTGTGCTGAACTCGGAGGTGCCGTGTGTTTGGTACTTGGATCGGTCGGATCGTGAAGACGTACGACTACATCAACCGCGTTGTCATAACGCTTCCGCTTACGGTCTACAAGGGTACGTGGACGACACTCTCCCCTCTCGTTGCTATGCATCACCATGATCTTGCGTGTGCGTAGGAATTTTTTTGAAATTACTATGTTCTCCAACAGTATCATCCAGTTCGTCTTTGGGGTACGAGTGACCAACACGTCTAGGTTCTTGCCCGCTTCCATAAGGGCGCCCCGGTGCTTTCTATCGATGTTACCATTAAGCAATGGATACCAAGACATATCTGCAATTCAAACAACAAATCTCAGGTGCAAATAAAACATAGTACAAACATATTATAAATTAAAACACAGTACGACATATTACAAATTAAACATAGTCCTGACATATTACAAAGTAAACATAGTCCTGACATATTATAAATTAAAACATAGTCCAGACAAAACATAGTCCTGACATATTACAAATTAAAACATAGTCCTGACATATTACGAATTAAAACATAGTCCATACATATTACAAATTAAAACATAGTCCTGGCATATTACATATTAAAACATAGTACGACACATTATATAGCTTGTCAGTTATTTCTTCCTCGTCCGCCACTTCGGCCTCGACTGCCACGACCACGTCCGCCTCTTGCTCCTGTTGTCGCAGTCGTCGATGTGGAAGCACCATCTTTGTTCAGGTCGGAACAATATTTCATCATATGCCCATAAGCCGCGCATAACAAATATTGTCTGGTTGCTCCACCAGCTTCAGATTGGTCCATATCGTTTCGGATGCGACGGGCCTTTCGTCTGCCCCTACTTGTTCGGCAAAGTCCTGGATCTGGGATGTATACTCTCTCACCGTCGTTTACCTTGTTGAAATTGCCGACGACTCTAAACCCTGTCATCTCACCTGTCCATGTGTTGAGTATTGCATATTTTAAATAGTATGGCGACACGAAGGACATAGCGTCCAACTCAATCTGGCCACAGGCAGCCAACACATGTGAGCAAGGTAGGTGCAACAACTTTGGTTCGTTGCATGTGCACTCACACGTTGGATGAAATTCTGTTCCAATTTTTACCTCGTGCGTCTTCACCTCATTTCCAGAACCAAAACCATCGGTAGGAAGCTGAACCTCATACCTCCTTTCCTGATTACCTATCAGTCTGACAGTGTGCTTCTTTGCTTTCTCTATCTTCTTTGCCATGTACTCCATGACACGGCTACAATAAGGTGTGTTCTGATTATCTGCAATATGCTTCCTTGCTAACTCATGCCTTTCTCTGAAATATCTCAAAGTGCCATGGAATACGGCCTCCACAATAGCTGTAAGTGGCAATTCTCTATTCCCTCTGAGTACAAAGTTATAAACCTCTGCAAGATTGGTTGTCATGTGGCCTTACCTAGCTCCATGGATGTCATGCAGCAAAGACCAATTCACAGGAGGCTCTTTCTCTATCCACTCAGAAAAATTCTTTATTGCCCTCCCCTTCTTTCTCTTAGTATTAGGAGGGTCAATTCCCGGCAAGTCACAGAGACCCACTGGCTCCTCTAGCTCTGCGATGAGTGCTGCTAATTTAACCTGATCTTGTTCCATTTTCTTCCTCGCACGAACCTGCTTCTTAGTAAACTCATCTAGTTTTGACCAAATAAATCCGTATTTGCGCTGCTGGTTCTGCTTGCATAATTTTTTGAACAAGTTCATCAACTGCTTGTTCTTGAATTGTGAGAAAAAATTTGCCCCAAGATGACACATGCACCACCGGCTCTGCAAGTCCCTCCAAGGTGTTGGTTTGTCAACTGTTGGATTACTTAGTGTCTTCACGGCCTTCAATATACCAGCATGTCTGTCATGAATGACACACACGTTTGGTCGGTCCTACACGATGGCAATTTTCACTTGCCGGAAGAACCATACCCAGCTAGGAAAGTTCTCACCCTCCACAAATGCCATGGCAAGTGGGATGATTTGATTGTTCCTGTCCACACCAATAGCAGTCGGGATTTGCCCTCTGTACTGACCGGTCAGGAATGTACCATCCACAAACATAACAGGAGGACAATGCCGGAAAGCTTCGATGCACATAGCGAAAGAGAAGAATACTCGTTTCAACACCTTGAAATCTGGTATACTCGGCAACCTCGTGTGTTGGACATTCACATACGTGCCGGGATTCCTCTCCTTCAGTCTGTCAAGGAGACGGACAACATTATCATATGAGTCGAAGAACGTCCCAAACCTTTCCTCCATAGCCTTCTGCTTAGCCCTCCAAGCCTTCCCATAAGGAATGACATAATTCCATCTGACCTTCACTGCTGTCTGGATGTGTTTTGCTTCCATATCTTTCTTCTCTACTATCTCAGTATACATGAGTTGCGCAATGAGAGTTGAAGCCAGGTTCGGATGCTTCACCAGCAGTTTCTTCCTCACACAATTATGTGGGACGACATTGGTGACAACCCAGTGGATGTCATACTTCGGCACGTGCCCGTGCACCTTCCCAGGACAAGTTGTTTCAACACATTTCACGGTATAATTTGTTGGACTTGATATGTGTGTCCGAAAAACGCTCTGTGTAGACATAGCCCACTTTATCACCGCATACTTCAATTTTTTTCTTTGTATCAAACATAGCCCCTATCTGGACTTGGTTAAGATTATACTGCCATGGAGTCTCATGGCCATCGTTGACCGTAAGGCCGGTCGATATGTCCTGATTCCATGCAGAAGGAATCGGCACCTCCATTTCACCCTAGGAATTTTCAGAATCCAGATCCTCCGCCAATCCATCCTCGTCCTCTTCCTCCATCACCCTCTGCATTTCATCCCCTTCCTCATCCCCATCAGCAAAACCAGAACCAGCTAATATTATGGACTGGCTACTCTGCCCAGTATCAGGACCACAAACATTGTGTGGCACGTAGTCCGACTCTTTCTCGGGTTGGCTAGCATCAACATCGGGTGGTTGTGACCCGGATAAATCAATCTCGTTAGCCACTTGACTGCCCTGGCCGGGTTCATACCCCCTGTGGAGTTGTACGGTATTCTCCTCCTTCGCCACAGGTTGCACAAGGGCATATGGGTGGATTCTTCGGTCTCAGCAACGTCTTAATAGGGACAACCAATGCTGGCTCCTATCTATCGGCATCAACTCCCACTTGACATTTTTTCAGGTTTTGGTCCACAATGCATGAATACTGACGGAACATACTTCAGGATCTAGCCCAAAACTAGTTGTCAACCAGTACTTCAACTGTCTAATGTCCAGTCTGTCCGGATTTGCTAGTGTCATGACGTCATTTTTAAACTCGCTAAGATCAACCCCCAACTCATTATATCGAACATTACCAGCGCCGTAGTAAACAGTCAGATTTACTGATTCAGACATTTTCACCTGTCAGACATTGTCATCTTCTCATTAATCACAACGAACACTAATATTACCCACTACACGAACTATGCGCTAAAATGCCTCCACAAATATATTAACACCACAATTCACAATATGACTTATATACACTAACTAAACTATACAATTTAGATAAAATTTGTGACGACATGGTTATACCTTCAAAGCGTGTGTCCCTAGCTTCTTGCTCCTCTCTTCGACTCAGCGGCACCGGCCACCTCACAGAGTACTTGCACCACCGAACAACGACACCGCCGCCCCCTCGACGACTGGAGGTTCAACTCTGTTCACCCCCCCCCCCAAGCCGCAGCTCCTCCTCAACACCTCCTCCTCCACAGCTGCTGCTCCTCCTCACCACCACCTACTGCCCAACCCCACATCCTCCTCCCCACCATGGCTCCTCCTCCCCACCATGGCTGGCTACTCCTCCCCAAACGCATAAACTATCCCATAGCAAGAAAAAACACCGTAGGCCGTCGGGGATTGCTACGATCTATCGATTATGTGGCTTGGATGTGAAAATGGGTGGCAAATGGAGGAGATCGGCGTGGGCGGCGAGCTACAGAGAAGAACGAGAGAGAGAAAGGAGAGAAAGAAGAACAGAGGCGAGAGGAAGGAGACGGGCGCGAGAGGCTTATCCAGACCCTTTCGGTCGATGGGTGGCCGAAGACCACTTCGGCCTCTGGGTGGCCGAAAACGGCCCTTTTCGGTCGCCTGGTGGCCAAAACTACTATTTTCGGCCGGGCCAACACCGACGCCATGTCTTCGGCCCAGAAGAGCCCGTCTTCGGTCAACGGCGGGCCGACGACCACTTTTCGGCCAACAGGTGGCCGAAAACTCCATTTTCAGCCCACACAAGGCCGACAGGGTCATACTTTTGAAAAAAAAAATTTGCATTGTGTCCTATAGTTTCCGAATTTGCTTCAAAAAACGTGATAGTTTTGAAAAAAAATCTCACCTTGAGATCCTAGCCAGCGCTCGAGAGTCCCTACTCGAAGCCCGTTAGCGTCAAAATGACGACCTTTCGCTGAAGAGAACCGCGAATGGGCCGGCCCATTTGGAGCTAGCGAATTCAGGTGCGCAAAGAAAAACTACACAGAAAGCAGTTGCCAGAGTGAGAACTTAAACTCGTGACCTCCCGCTAGGGGTTACCTCTTCGAAACCAATAGACCACACGAGTTAGTGCTAGAATTGCAGCGCCAAGATTTAAGAACCAATTTGCAACGCCTGATCAGTCAAAGTACTATGTACATGGCAGATCCGTTTCTTTTTTCAAACTTCTCAACATTTCTTTGGGGAAAAATGAAGTTTTTGAATAATGAATGAAAATCGTGAAGAAATTTATAAATTCGATCAAACTTTAAAAATGCGAAAAATATTGAAAACATGAACAAACATTTTGAACAATTTTTAAATATGCATTGAAAATTATGTGATATAGGCTGAACAAATTTTAAATACACATTGAACATTCTGTGATATACGCTGAACAAATATTTAAGTACACATTGAACATTTTAGTGATATACACTGAACAATATCTAAATACATATTAAACATTTTAATGATATACACTGAACAATATTTAAATACACACTAAATTTTTAGTGATATACGCTAAACAATATTTACACATTATTTTTATGTGAATCTATGTGGAATTCTTTTAAAATATACAATGAACATTTTTCAAAAATATGTTGAGCCTTTTCTTAATATAGGGCTAACATATGAAGACCATTTTTTACACTTGCAATGAACTATTTAGAAGACAAGAAAAATGTAACGAAAAGTAAAACGGAAAAGAAAAGAAACAGAAACAGAAAAAAGAAATGAAAGAAACAGGAAAAAGTAACAAAAAAGGCAGAGCAACGGTGGGCCGGCCCGAAACTGGAGCGAGTGTGGCCAGGCTTCAGCGAAGCCACATCTTTTTGACGCCTGCGCTCTGGGCGGTTGGTGTACCGCTGCTCTCACGTGCGCAGTCTCTTGGGCCGGCCCATTAGCATGAGCGCTCGCTTCGCTCGATCGCTCGACAGCAGCATTGCTCCTTCGATCGGTTCTGCTAAAAATAATCCCTAGTTTGGTCCTCCATTGATCGTTTGACCCTGGAAAACCGACTGTTTGACCCTGTTGACTCTTGACTTAACAAAATTTCGAAAAAAAACAGTCAAGGATAAAAACGGGTCAGCAATTGAGAAACGAATTATGAATTTGAAAGAAAAAAATCGCGAATACCAAAAAAATTAAGAATTGGAAAAAGGATCACGAATACCATTACCAGTAACTGACCCGTTGATTGTTAAATTGACCCATTGACCATTGGCTCAACTTTCAAAAAAGTTCACGAACTTGGAAAGTTCGCAGATTTCAAAACAAGTTCACAAACATGCAAAAAGTTCATGAATTTCGAAAAAACATTATCAAGTACTCAAAAGAGTTAATAAATTAATAAAACACGAAAAAGTTCAATTTTTTTTCTGAAAGTTTGTCCATTTGAAAAAAGTCCACGAAATTTGGGAGAAAATTCATTAATTTGAGAAAATTCACGACTTAGACATTTTGATAATTTTCAAAATGTTTGCAGTACTGAAAAAAATCATGAACCTGAAAAATTAATTGGATTGAATAAAACAATCAAAATTTAGGAAAAAGTTCATGAAATTTGCTAAAGGTTCACGAATTTGAGAGAAAAATATAAAAAAAGAATTTGAGAAAAAACAATTCATGAATTTGAAAATGTAGAAGTGAAAAGGTAAAAAAATAAAAAAAAAACTAAAAAGGGAAAAGAAAACGAAAAATGGAAAAAACCAGGCAAAAACCAACTGAAACCAGATAACGTTGGGCTTCTTTTTTTCCTATAATAGGGGCTGCCCTTTTAAGAAGGAAGTGCAGCGAGAGTGCACCAGGTACCATTTTTTCTCTATTTGGAGCCTGAAGCGCAAGATAGGAATTGGGATAATTACAAAATCATGACAAATTGGGCCAGGCAGCATGTAGGCCGTCATCTACTTGTTGGGCCTGTTCCCTGGTTGGGACGAGCGCAGGCCGACAAACGTAAAATAAGTGTCGGCTTTTTTTCGAATAAGTAGCAGCTTCGACTCGTTGGAATAATCCCATACTGATTTTGAAGCTGTGATTAGGCGGCTCGGGGAGCAATAAAAGCAGACCCAGGGACACCGATTAAAGCATACCTTTCTCAGCTTCTTGGCTAAGATCAAATGTAATATCTGTTCTTATCAGTTTAATATCTGATACATGCATCTACGGATTTATGAGATATTAAGTTAATTTTTCTGTGGGGGAGAATCCGCCTATTGGCCGTTCTCATGCGTCGTCCAAGCGTTGCACTATTGATTGTTGACTTGACCCATTGACCATTGGCTCAACTTTCGAAAAAGAACTTGGAAGTTCGCAGATTTCAAAACAAGTTCACGAACATGCAAAAAGTTCATGAATTTTGAAAAAAAGAGTTACTAAATAAAAAAAACACGAAAAGAGTTACTCAAGAGTTATCAAGTACTTTTCAGAGGTAAAGTTTGTCCATTTGAAAAAAGTCCATGAAATTTGGAGAAAATTGACTAATTTGAGAAAATTCACGACTTAGACATTTTGATAATTTTAAAAAAGTTTGCAGTACTGAAAAAAAATCATGAACCTGAAAAATTAATTGGTTTGAATTAAAAAAAATCAAAATTTAGGAAAAAGTTCATGAGCTCTCCCCTTTTTTCGCCCGACTCTTTGATCTTAAGAATGCTGGTTTTAAGAACAGTGATTGCCCTTCTCCGACCCTTACTGCCCAACCGGAGAGCGGACAGCTAATGTGTTCCACTTATTGAACAGGGTCTATGGTCGGTCCGTGACCCCTGGACGCCGAGGGCGTCCTTGGGGTGATCTCGTAGTTCCCCAAAGAAACCGGACATGAGAATTTATCATCATCCGGCTCGAGCAAGAGTGAAAGAAATAAGACCGCGGAAGATCCTTAATAGAATTAAGGCTTATAATGACTCAATGACTCTAGGCAAGAAAAGCTTTATCAGATTCTCTTTTCCGAAGTTGCACCTACAACTACTCATTGAAAATAATCATCTTGGTTTATTCAAATTGCAAGGACTCCCAAGCACACGTATTAACTAGAATATAGATAATAGAAGGCTTGTTATTTAACAGTATAACATAGACAACGGTAGCCCTCCCATTAACTACTTCATTTTCATTTATGAATTTCATAGTAATAGAAATCCACTATTTTACTAAAAATGGAACGAAATGAGATTGGATTGTTCCTCAGTTGAAAAGAGATGTCTTGAGCAATCAGAGAAGCACTTTGATAAACAGATTTGCCCATAAGGGCCATGCGGACTTGACGTCATCCCCACCTTCCTCCAGTATCTCACTGGCAGTCCCTCGTAAGTGTGGCACACACCTTTTTCTTTGTTTCAGAGCGGGGCACTATTCTAATTTTTTAGAAGAAATGGCCTTTATTATTTCTTTTTTATGGGGTTAATAAATATTAACCAAATTTAATTTAAGAAATGGTTCAGGAATTCTTCTATAATTTAAATGACTCAATAAAAGCTTTTTTATTCTTTTAGTTACTGATTTTTTTGTTGGATTTCACTCCATATTGCTCCTTTTTCCCAGAATTGAATTTTTTTTAAAGATTACTTCCGGATTTAGGCCGCGGAATTTTTACTCTTATAACGCGAATTGAATCTATTCGATTCACTCTTATGAAGCAACAAGAAAAAGAGATCACTCGAGGATCCAATATCTTATTCCACGAAGGAAGTATCCTGAAAATCCTTGATTTAACTAGCATAACTGGCCTCTGAGACCGTTTTGCTAGACGAGCTCACCCCGGTCTGTCGACCTCATGCGACATGGCACCGTTGCTCCAAAAGCCATGTCCTGTGCCGGATCTAGCTGACAAACCAACAACTGACTCGGTCCTCCCCGAGAGGCCCAAGTCCGTGGTTGGGCTTGCTTCCTATTCCGAACGGACATTCCGGGCAGAAACAAATTTTAAAGAACTTTTTGGTACACTTGAAAGGTACCCCATAAAATCGAAGCAGTGCCTCTTCTTCCAATGGTACTATAATCCCTATTCCTATCCCTTTATTCCCTTTTTTGGTCTATCTACATTTAAGGAAATTCATACGCTCCATGGACAGAGCAAAAAGTGGAGTTCAAAAGCAAGGCTATCCCCTTTGCCGTTACCGAGGATCTATCTTTGTCCCTTGATTCGAAACCGAGGAAAGCGTGCACTCGACCTCCTGGAAGGAATGCAATTATTCTCTTTCGTTGGTCAAACAATATGCCCTCCTCACTTGAGGAGAGTGAAGGTCATGACTTATTGAAGCAGAACGTCAATTGGCCAAGAGAAGGGGAACTCCTTTCGTCGGTAACTATTGAATTGCCCAGAATAAGCAATATTCACTGGACCAGCAGCACCTCCTCGAGTAAAGGCTTCCACAGCGGGTTGACCAAAATGAGGATCCCAAATCGCATGAAACGAAAGGGACAGTCTACCTCTCCCTTCCCTTTAAAAAAAGTTTGCCCGTTGTTTGTCTCAGTTAATACCCAATTTTTGGAGCTCTGTTGGCGAGTTCTATTTCTGCCTCCGAAGCGCCCTCTTTTTTTGAGTGGGAATTTTTCCAATAGAACTATGGAACCCCCGAGTGGTTGCGCTGCTAAAGGTTCACGTATTTGAGAGAAAAATATAAAAAAACGAATTTGAGAAAAAACCATTCATGCATTTGAAATGAAGAAGTGAAAAGGTAAAATAAATAAAACAAAACGAAAAAGGAAAAAGAAAACGGAAAATGGAAAATGGAAAAAACCAGGCAAAAAGCAACTGAAAGTGCCTGAAGCGCTTTTTTTCCTATAATATGGGCTGCCCTTTTAAGAAGGAAGTGCAGCGAGGGTGCACCAGGTGCAATTTTTTCTGTATTTGGAGCCTGAAGCGCCAGATAGGATTATAAAATCATGACAAACTGGGCCCGAGAGCATGTGGGCCGTCATCTACTCGTTTGGGTTCGTTGCTGGTTGGAGGAGGGCAGGCCGACGAACGTAAAATAAGAGTCAGCCTTTTTTATTTACTTTTTGCGTAGACGTGGTAGCTTTGAGTTGTTGGAATAATCCCATACCGCTTTATGAGCTGTGATTAGGCGGTTCACGGAGCAATAAAAGCAGACCCAGGGACACCGATCAGAGCATACCTTTCTCGGCCTCTTGGCTAAGATCAAATGTAGTATCTGTTCTTATCAGTTTAATATCTGATACATGAATCTACGGATCCATGAGATATTAAGTTAATTTCTTTGTGGGGAAGAATCCGCATATTGGCGGTTTTCATGCGTCGTCCAAGCGTTGCACTACTGCTTGGAACAGGCGCAACCCAACCAAAACAAAATAAATTGTTTGGTGCAAATTCGTGTGCAAAGCCTTTGCCTGGATCCAAAAGACCACAACTATGACAACATAGATTCGGTCTATGACTACATAGATTCGGTATGCAGAAGTTATGCTAGAACATTAAAGGTAAGCCTCCGATTTCACCTATGCTGAAGACCAATTCACAGAGAGTTGCAGCAAGTTTTACACGATCCACGTTTACAATGACGATGGTTTCTTCAAATCAGCTGTGTCACAGCATAGCATAGGCAAGTTACACAAAGCCGCAAATGAAATACACGCCGAGCACGCCACTTCCATAATTGATAGCTGATGAGCAACAAAAGGACAGCATGCCGGTGTCCTCGGAAGATGCTTACCCTGATTTCTCGAGTAGTCATGCCACGGGCCACCACAGGAAGTTATGCATGGAAATTTAATAAAATTGTTGGAGAGTGAAAGTTTTCATTCCTCTGCCATTGCATCACTTCCACGTGTAAGCACGCCAATCGATTCCCATTCCAGGGCACAGACGACATCCTGTGTACAAGGAGAAAATTAAAGCAAGTACAAGAAAGAAAAAGAAACTTTCTGTTTCCAACCTGGAGCAGACAAACTTACAGAAGGGTTCTGAGGATCGATATCAAAGGAGTTGATAGCACAGGGCTCGGCAAGCAATGCAAGAGGCCACTCATCTAGTGACAAAATTGTCACATCGTAAGCAATTTGCATGGAACAAGTCAACAATAGACACATTAATTCAACGCTTTCTGGGTAAAGGCTCACCTTGTTCGACGATTGCAAGGATTCCATCCTCTGAGCACAGCATCACAGGTAATATTCTTGTTGAGACAGACGAGATAATATCAGAAGACTGTGTGTAGTTGTCAAAAAGAACCTCCCAGACCTCACTCTCGCACAGGGGTTGTGCTGTTTCATCAAGGCCTACACCAGAGAGTGGTATTGGCTGCTGTGCCCAGCGGAGGTCCCAAGCAAATATTGTTCCTGAGGAGCCTCCAACCTACAAACAATCAGAGAGTCAGAAGTGATTTATATTTGTAGTAATGGCTCATCTAAACACTCCCATTAGAGCATCTCCAATAGACGGTCCAAATGTAAAAATACCTAACTTTTGGACCGTCTGGGGCAAAAACACTGCTCCAACAGACGGTCCATATGCAAAAAAAAATTGGACCGCGGCCTCCTCGTGATGTAAAATGCAACACCTCGCGATGCAAATATACATCACGAGATGCATCTGGTCCAAAACTAGCCGCCGCCCGCGAACGCCCAACCGCCACTTCATTTCCGTTCCCGCCCGCCCGCGACCCTCCCGGCCGCCGCCGCCCCCCGCCGTCCGGCATCGCCATGGCCGATGCCGACGACCCCGCCGCCTTCTCCGCCGCCGCCACAGCCGGTGGGCTGACCCACGTGGCCGCCGCCGCTGCCGCCACTGCCATCCCGCCCGCATCCGCGGCCATGCCGCCGCCCCCCACCCGCCGGCCCGGATTGGCGCCGCCCCGGCCAGTGGCCACCGCGCAGTCGGCGAAGCCGGCTAAGGGACGAGGAGGCAGCGTCAAACGGCCGGCCAACCGCAGCCGCAACCCGGCCGACAGTTCTACGCGGCCGTTGAAGCTCTCAAAGGCGGCCGCGGCGGCTCGGGGCGACGAGTCGCAGACGGTGCGGCCGGCGGCCTCCTCCTGCAACCACACATCCATTCCTCCACCTCCCCCGCCGCCACCGCCGGCCATGGAGGAAGATGTGGCCACGCCGACGGCCACCGCCTCCCAACATGTTCGACGAAATGTCGCAAAGGTATAAATTTTGCGGTTGTGCTCTCGTTTGTTGTTTCAAATTTTTTGTGTCCTTGATTGCTTGTGCGTGCAATTGTAGTGTTGATGATGAAGCTTTCATGCACGCAACAAATGTGGCAAATGATGATTACATATATGAGTCACAAGAATATGAAACCCAATATGATGATGACAATCTTGATGTGGATGATGAGGGCTTCATTGCCAAGGGAAGAAGTGGCAATTATAGCACCGCGGAGGATGTGTTGATATGCACCGCTTGGAAGAAAATCTCTCAAGATGCAAGCATTGGAAGCGAACAAACGGTGAGCACCTATTGGAAACGCATCAAGGAGTATTTCGATGAGCGCAACACAAGTGGTATCTTCCATTCGAGCGACTCTCTACGCCAACGTTGGTCCACCATCAACGCCGAATGCTCAAAGTGGGCCGGTTGCTTGTCAAATGTTGCTCGCATGAACCCAAGTGATTGCGGTGATAGTGATTTGGTAAATATTTCCTCTTCGTCCGTGCTTTGTCAAATATTTCCTCTTTGTTCACTATGTTGATGATGAAATGTTTCTTTGTAGAAAATGATTGCACAAGGATTGTTTCGGGAGAGGAACATGAAAGGCGAGAAGAAGAAAAGGAAAGGAAAAGCTTTCACTTTTCATCATTGCTACAAAGAGCTCAAGGATGTGGAGAAGTGGAAAACTAGAGAGACTTTTGAATCGTCGAAGAAGAAGAGTGTGTTGGTTGAGGATGAAGAAGATGTCGCCATTGAGGAGACGAGCCCCACTCCTCACTCCGCGACAAAATCTTATAGGCCCGATGGAAACAAGAAAGCGAAGGGAACCAAGGCCGGAGACAATGATCTCAAGGAAGGATTTGATGCCATTGTCATGGCAAGAAAAGAGTATGCCGAAGAGAAAAGAATGTTGAAGCTCAAGGAAATAGAGGACTGGAGTGAGGCCGAGCGGCGAAGGGCGGCGGCCGAGGAGAAGAGGGCGGCAGCCGAGGAGAGGTTGGCCGCGGCCGAGGAGAGGAAGGTGGAACTAGAGGAGAAGAAGGCCGCGGCCGACGAGAGGAAGATGGTAGAAGAGAGGACACTCAAGTTTATGTTCATGGACACATCAACTCTTGATGCCAAGGCAAAGGCATATGTTGAACTTTGTCGCGGTGAAATGCTCATGAAGAAGCAAATGCTCATGAGGCAAATGATGATGGGAGGAGGCATGGGAGGAGGCATGGGTGGAGCCATGGGTGGTGCCATGGGAGGTTACATGAACATGATTGGAGGTGCCATGAGTGGTGCATTTGGCGGAAACATGGGCGGTGGGTTCGGTGGCAACATGGGAGGTGGCTTTGGCGGCATGGGAGGTGGCTTTGGCGGCATGGGAGGTGCTTTTGGCGGCAACATGATGGGTGGCTTGGGAGGTGGCTATGGCGGCAACATGAGTGGCGTTGGAGGTGGATATGGCGGCAACATGGGACGCAATGAAGATGGTTCCGGTGGTGCTCACGGCAACGAGAGTTCACCGCTTGTTGAGAACGTCGACAAAGACGGTGATGGAGATGATGATCGTACCACGGTTCACAACACCAGCGGTGTTGATGACCCGAATGAGTGATATTCATGTGCATTTTAATTTCTAGGGCGAAAAACTTTGATTGAGACGATGCTCTTTTGGTAGACGAATTTGATACTATGATGGTGATGCACTTTTGATTGAAACTATGATGATGATGCACTTTATTTTCAAATTTTAGTTGCTATTTGAATGCAAAACCGCGGCTGAACAGTGGCTGGTAGCAGCCGTGCGGCCGTTTTCATCTTCATTTTGGACCATCTATTGGAGTTGCAAATTTGGACCATCATTTTGGACCATCTGTTGGAGTTGAGCTTTTTTCGGAGCTCCAAAACGCATTTTTTGGCGGTCCAAATTTTACATCTCCGGTTTTGGACCGCCAAATTTTGGACCATCTATTGGAGATGCTCTTAATTCGTTTCTAAATATCTGGCCAGTTACACGTACTTTAGACTTAACATTGTGATCCAAGTTCTGCAGCTCAATCACCTTGCCACTCGACAGTCAGCAGTTACTCCGTACCACTTCCTAGGCCCAGTCTCCCACACTACTAGGCTTACTTGACACATATACAAACCACAGATGCTGAATGTGCAACATAGAGCTGGACACTGCTGGGCTAACGAACCATTCCACTACGTATATTTTGTATGTCAGATAGTCAAAAAACTCTGAATATAATTCACAATGAAGAATTAGAATATCTTTGGTTGAGGTAAGTAACACTCACAGCGCATTGTTGTTTATCAAATGCAAAAAGAGTTCTGTTCAAAGCTTGCTCTTCTTTGGTAAATGTAGGAAGTGAAACTTTCAGAGCAAAGAGCAGCTAGTGCCTTTACAGTATAAGCTTAACAAAAGAGCAGCATCCACTCCCTATGTTGCACAATACTATTAAGCCCTTTGGTAATTCGATTTCACTCTTTTGGGGTATGCACAATATATGCTTAACATGGAAACAGTGTGCATAGCTTCAGAGGATTACGATGAAATCGGTAAAAGCATCCAACCCAAGGATATTGCAAAGATATTGGTCACCTTTACCTCTGAAAAGGCTTCAATTGTTATATACAAACCAAACAATATAGTACTTGATATACTCTGAAAGAGTAAAAGGGGCGCTATTCATAACAACTGCTGCCTCTGTACTATTTTTGACTAATATTTATTTATGGAAGACTGATTTACCTATGTATATTGATGATTTATTGACATAGGATTGCTCAGCCTCAATAAACTAAATCAGGGCCTGTTTCAAATACTGGAATTTTGCAGGTTTTGGGGATAGACGGAAATGTTCACTTAGTGTTGGATGTTCTATCCTACTGAATTTCATGTTACAAATTGGTCATATTGCTGTATATTGACACTAAGTTGCTTGACTTTCAGCTATATACATGAGTTCTGATGATGGGTAGTCGCACTACCATATCCCCGTGTGTGTGTATACCATATAACATGCCATAAGGGCGCAGGTGTACGCAAGACTAAGAGGCCATACATAGCACCACCGACCTAGGCGGCCTACGCTCTGGGTGTAAAGCAACCATTCCTTTCAGGTACTCATATCCGGTCCAGAGACCTACCCATATACGACAAGGATATCCTCATGTACAAGAATGGAGGTTACGTTTTATGGTCAACACGA
The DNA here is from genome assembly GCF_018294505.1 of Triticum aestivum. NCBI lineage: Eukaryota > Viridiplantae > Streptophyta > Magnoliopsida > Poales > Poaceae > Triticum > Triticum aestivum. The sequence goes on from NC_057796.1 coordinate 17,890,237, forward strand.
GGCTAACAAATATCATAGGAAATTGTAAAAATGATGATTTATTTAACTACTATGCGTAAACTGAAGTGAGCATTCATTTGCCATTTCCCAGTTCATGTAAAGAGTGATATTGACCATACCACACAGACATGCTTTCTTGATGGATGTATATCAATGGAATGCACCATGCCGGTGGCGACACCACGACCCCTAAAAAATCACAAGTTCATCAAGTCAGCATAAATAGCACTACATGGTGCAGTCGGGATGATGAAAACTCAATGAAATGAAGTTTCACAGCGCAAAGATAATGATCATTTCTGAATTTTTAAACAGCTGATGTCGAGAAGCAACAGTTCAAAGAGGAATTTGCGTATCAATCGTGGACTAGATATCGACAGTAGACTATATTGGTTCAGCCACCAGTTGAAATTCGTAAGATATACATTTGGTGCCATATTAGAACATGTGAAAGAAGCTTGACCGTACAACTATATGTTTGCTGGGAGGCTACAGCTGGATCCACACGACTTGCGCGAGTAGACTTGGACCTAAAAGCCGTAATTTCTCTGAAAAGCCACAAACATCCAAAATTTCCACATCTCATTTAATAGAACAGGAACCAGCTAGTACCCACATTAGAGAATATCTTAGTAGTACACTATGGTTCAAACATAAGCACACATGACTGCAGCCTATGAAGTTTGGCGTCTGCAATCTTATGAGTTGCTACTAATCCGGAAATAAAATGAAGAATATGAGCAAATGAGCAATAGCCTTCAGGAAACAGGCTATAAAATTTACATAATATTTTGAAACATATTGTACCGAACATAATCATCTGATCCCTACAAGAACAAGCTGGTCACATGTTGACATGAGACCATAAACTTAGTTTTATTTGTAAATACTATAGCACAATGACATGCATACCATAATCAGATAACCAAACTAGTGAAGTGTAGATCCCCAAATTTCAGAGCAATCCGCAGAAGGAGCGCCCAGTGAGCATACACCGCGTACCCACAACTGATCACTTTCAGGCAGCAGAAACTGTAAGAGCCGGCACTCACCAGACGCCCTTGCACTGCGCCACCACGGCGTCCCCTTTCCTGCGGTCCCACCACTGCACGCCGCAGCCGGCGCCGCCGGTGGCGAACTCGGCGGACGACGCCCATCTCGCCGCCCCGTACCCCGACATGCCCTTCCCATCCCACACCCTCCTCGCCACCACCCTGCCGTCGCCGCCGTCCGACACCACGTGCACCCTCCCGTCCTCCCCCGCCGTCACCCACCCCTCGCCGCCGCAGTCGAGCCCGCGCACGGGCCCCACATGGAACCCCGCGCCGCCGGGGACGGACACCGCCGAGTCGGTGTCGAAGGAGGAGGGGAGGAGGTGGAGGGAGCCGGAGGAGGTGGCGGCGGCGAGGACGGAGGGGGAGCAGCGGAGGGCCGTGGGCCGGGAGGGGAGCGGGAGGGAGGCGAGCGGGGAGGCGGGGTCGTGGAGCGGGAGGAGGCTGAGGCGCGAGGAGGCGGGCACGGAGGGGTCGTGGACGGCGGCCGCCAGGAGGCGGCCGGAGGAGGCGGAGGACGGGAGCCAGCGGACGAGGTCGATCGAGAAGGGGAGCGGGTGGCGACGGAAGGAGGGAGGGTCCGCCATTGTTGGCTGTTGCTTGGAGGGTTTGGGGCGGTGGTGGTGGCGCTGGCTTGGAGTCGCGCTCCCACCGGCGGCGGAGCTAGGTTTCACGGGCGGCGGCGCGAGCGAACGGCGACGGAGAGTAAAGGGGCGTCGCTGGTTCTGGGCTGTCGTCTATGGGGAATTCTGTTCGTGGGCTGCACTGCACAGCCTTTAAACATCCCTGGCCCAACATTAATACAAAATTATGAAAATGGTCTATCCTAAAAAAAAGTAATGAAAATGGTCCCTATCTCTCTTTTGCATCTCTTTCTTCGTATATCTGTTATGCTACATAAACAAGGACATGTAAAATGTAATGCGGCATATATAATATGGAAGAGTTTCTCATACTAATTTTTACTCCCTCCGTCCCATTATATAAGAACGTTTTGCAAGCTGTTTTATATTATGGGACGCAGGGAGTAGTATATTTTAGAATTTAGATGGTGCTAAGACCCCCTTGATCTTCTGTACATAATGAGCTCTTTCGTGCAGCTCATCGTGTACGCGTTGTACTCCCTCCGTCCGGAAATATTTGTCGGAGAAATGGATGAATCTAGACGTATTTTTGTTATAGATACATCCAATTTTATCCATCAGGACGAAGGAAGTAGATTACTAAAATGAGCAGTACATTCATGTAATTTTCATGCGTACGGCCATCATGCATGGCATCCATGTACATGAATTGCATACTGGAGGCATGAATGAAGGGTCTATAAATTGAGACTGTGTTCAGCAACCTATGCATCAATCGAGAGGATATATATGAGGATATGGGGTCATGCAGAAGAAGAAAAATGGTTGTGTAGTTATTTTTGTAAGCCCTACATGTGAGCTGGGATATTAGAGGATACCTGAGATGTTACATGGAGCTTGACTGTGGGGTTGTTCATGTGAGAGATGCTTTACCCCAATGTGAGAGGATAGATATGTGCTTTGCTTGTAAACCCTGACTAGCACACACCTGCTATCAGGCCTCGACGCTTGTTTGTGGTGAGGGCTTCTTCGGTGGTCGTCGATGGTGGAGTCAAAGCTGCCCTCGTGGAGGTGTGATGATGATGACACCGGGTTGCAACCTCGACGACGCTTTTCTCCTCGGCGACGTGTGTGCGTTCTTATGTTGGTGGCCAGGTTGCCCATGGTGCCTTGTTTTAGCGGGCATGATGTGACGGCTTTCGCTCAGTTTTTCGGTAATCAACCGGGCAATTCTCTTTGATCTTTTTTAATTAATCGGGCCCTAAAGGGCCGCGTCTCAAAAAAAATGAACGAAAAGAGACTGCCAATAAACATCAACGGAGGATGGTTAGAAAGATAGATTACAAACTCTAGAACAATTGGTTTGTGACATCCTCAAAAAATGCACTGACTCTGTAGAAAAAGTTAGCTTGCTAAATAAAAATTGGATGGAAAAGAATAGAATATCATTTTCAATTCATGAAAACTCACATGTACATTGCTTCACGTCTGCCCAACTCTTAATTAATTAGATGGATATCTCTGGTCATCTTTCCTCCAAGTCCGGCAATGGCCGCTGCCGCATTCGTCCCTCGGAGGCTGGCACCTTGGTCTCCGCCGCCGAGGAAATGTGATCTAAAATCTGCACACACACAAAAAAAAACTCACACCACCGTACTATAGAACAGAGGAGAGTTAGTTAAATGCAGCACACATGTGCTCGCCACACCATATTGTTTCTAAGAGAAAGCAGAGTTAAATGGAACAGCAGTCTTGGCCCATATGGTCTCACCTGCTAGTCAGGCCTTGGTCCTGAGGTGGCTAAAAATGTAGTACCACCACGCCGAGAGAAGAGGCTTGTGACCAACATATAAGGTGATCTCCAATGGTCCACCTAGTTGAGGCACTAGGAGGAAGTATGCTACATGTACACACACCACACCCACACAATAGCGCGTGCGCTCTCGTGGATATTCACGGCCGGCCGCCTTCACCCCCTCCTCCTCCCCCACCCCCCTTAACTAATTTCATGTCTTTTCTTTGGTCAGCAACTTCACCGAGTTCTCTACATAAGATCTCTTTCGTGTAGCCCATCGTGCACACGTTGTATAACCCTGCTATTCTGGTTCATAGTCCATTGTCGAGCGACATGTGAAATGACAAGGGATGCAAGGATCCAAGACATTTTCAAGAAGGGCTTGTCGCTCCAATTCAAGTTAAATTTGGAGCTATAATCTCTAGAGCAGTATCTTGCTTCACTGGAAGTCCGTAAGCAAAACTTTGGTAATACCCCCCCCCCCCCCCCCCCCCCGCGTTGAATTAATTTCATGTCTTTTCTTTGCTCAGCAACTTCACCAAGTTCTCTACATAATGAGCTCTTTCATGCAGCCCATCATGTACACGTTGTATAAACCCTACTATTCTGGATCATATTCCATTGTCGAGCGACATGTGAAATGACAAGGGGTGCAAGGCTCCAAGACATCTTCAAGAAGGGCTCGTCGCTCCAATTCAAGTAAAATTTGGAGCTATAATCTCTAGAGCAGTACCAAAGTTGGAATAAACTGTTTCACTGGAAGTCCGTAAGCAAAACTTTGGTATTGCTTCATATGGTTTCGGTAAGATCGTGATAGTGACTTTTGTACTACTTATTTGATGAATGCTTCTACATATTTCTAGGTTGTGCATTTCTATGTTTTGTTATTGTATTCTCTCTCAAACCCTGCCCTGTTAATGAAGTTCACGAAGTCATCAGAAGATAACGTCTGAGAACGCCCATTGCCTCATGCTTAGTCAACTTAATTTTTCTTTGTCTACTTTGTAATGTCCGAGACTGTCCTACAATTCTCCTTGTAAAATATCAGGTTTCACTTGAAATGAAGATCTACTGCCAATGTTTGAATTCTCATATTCCATCGATTCAAATTTTGAATCTATTTCCCGAAATTTCAAATTAAATACAAATTTTAACAGGAAAATTTAATAATATATGAATTAAAGCTTTTTTCTACGTGCGGCGGTAATCGTGATGGAAATGCATGCTGTCACCCTTGTCTGGCCCCATATGTAAGCAGGCAGGTCGGCAACTTTTGGGCCCATATGTCAGCAGCATTTACCAGTCAAAACTGGCGTCGGCTTATTACTGACGGGACCGTTGGCGATAAAACCCACAACGGACCCACATGAAAGCAGCCACGTCAGCAATTGTTGGCCCCGCTTGTCAGAATGTTTGACAGGTGAAACCCGCGGACCGATCACTGGTGACAGATTATCGTCACCAAAAACTATCTTAGGCGACAGATTGGCCTATCAAAGGAGACATTCCGGGCCGTCACCGAAAATGGCCAATAGGGATATTTTTTTGGTTCGTCACCTAAGACACGATCTTGCATGACGGAGGAAGTGGTACCGTCAAGATTTTATTTTTTATGACGACGCTTCAGTGATGGTGAGAGTGATGCCTAGAAAACGTAAACATGACATTTTCTGTGACGAAAAACAGTTTTGCGTGACACAAGTGAAACATCGCAAAATAGACGAGATTTTGTAGTGTGTCCCATTTCAGTGCAATGTTCCATGCTTACATTTGCTCTTATGACAACTTAGTTATAGATTTTCACAGATAATGAAATGGTACAATATCCTAAAGGAGCATTTCCATTATAACTCTTGCAGGTTATTTGGACCCCGAGGAGCCGTCGGATCCGTAGATGACAAATTTGAAGTATTCTACATCGATTTTGGTAACCAAGGAGTGGTTCCTTATAGTATCATACAACATGCAAATGCGTCAGTATCCTCTTCTGCTCTTGCTCAGTTGTGACGATAGCCTTTCCAGTCGCACCCTTTCTGAAGCTGGCAATATTAAGCCATTAGAAAGGATAGTTGATGATTCTCACTTTGAAGATCCTACCTCATCATCATATTGAAGTATGTTGGTGGTTGGGTACCGAGCATATTTTATGATAGAAGCTTGCCGTGTGTTTTGTCAACTGTTGAAGAAGAGAGGATTGTCTAGTTGTTTTTGTAAATATACCTTCTACTAGGATTATCCTGAATAGTCAATTGTTGCAGAAGACATTTGTCTAATCACTTTTTTTGTACATCAGTGCCATCAAGGATCATCCTAGACCAGTGGACGTGCATAAGTAAGATAGGTGCGCACATGAACGCTCAGGACTAACAAACTAAAAACCATATCTAGTACAAAAATTTAGCAACAAAAAAACACAGTAAATCCCCGTCGATGCACCCTTTCTAAGAAAAACACTGATTATTGTATAAATGTGAAGGTAATTGTTAAACACAAGAAAACCCTAATTCTTGTCAAAGCACAAATAGAATCCCAGATGAATATGCACCAATGTAAAATACTCCAGTATATATGTTCCAACACTCTCTCTAAAGTCTAAACTCACCAACTATATATAATAATCCATGAAGTTTGTGCCCTAGCTAGCCCGATGAAGACTCCTCCAGCTGCTTCTTGGATCCTTTCTTTCTAGCAATAAAGTCAATGCACTTTTTTTTTGCGCATAATAAAGTCAATGCACTTGTCCTTCAACTCTGGGCAATTGTACATCTCAGCGCAAGCTTGAATATCTGTAACTGTATCCATCGACACATTATCCCATAACTTTTGGACACACATAAGCTTTAGCCGGTCTAGTGCGTACCGATCTGCAGCGGCAAGTAATAAATCAAACAATACGTCATTGGATGGGTTATCCTGTGTAGTAGTAGGAAACTCATCCGTGTATATGAACCGAAGCATATGTTTGAATGTAGCGGGTGTGATATCATGCAGCGTGATGGATGACATTGCAGCTTCGGCCATGGACCCAAAAAGCTCTGCCTTGAAGACGGGCGAGCGGGCTGCAAGAATCGCTCGGTTCGCCGGGAATGTCTCGCCGTCAACGGTAAACGACACGTCCGTCCCATGTGGCTGATCCAGTAAGCAGCCGAGTTGGTTCCCGATGTCGGAAGGCGGCACGGTGACAGGTGTATCACGCATGACGATGATGGTGCATACAAACGTGATGTGCCCATCAATAACATAGTTTTCCTCGAGGACCGTTCTGGCCACGAACCGATGATATCCCCAGTCGTCACGCTTTAAAGGGTCGCCCTTGATTTCGAACTTATGAAGTCGAGTCGTCTTTCGTGCTTCTGATGGGTCGTCATTTATGTCCATCAAGAAGGCGTCGAAGATTGCATGTACGCTTCTGGAGCTGCTCATGTGCCTAAGGTACAGGGAAACATAATTTCCATTGTCCTTGTCGGAGTACTTTTCTGGTCCCCGCGGGTAACAGTCGATCCTCCACAGGTGTTGGCCGACGGAGACGGCCTCAGAGCAGACGACATCGTCGACGCTAAGGCGCTTGACTTGCTCGTAGTCTAGCCTGAACTGGAGGACTGCAGAATCCATCGGAGTCGTCGTCGTGCAGGCCGGCGGCGGCTCTGTGGTTGTGCCTCCCTTACTCACTGTAGTTACAATCAAATGAAGCAACAGTTAAATACACTATAGTTCTCAAACCGAAAGATCCAAAGAAACGTGAGTCCACCCACCGGCTTGCCTACCCCCACAGGTGGTGGCGGCGATCGGTGGTGAGAGTGAGGCTGCTCTTCCGGCCATCCAAGGCGCTCAACCGCCGCGGTCCTTGCCGAAGCCGCCACGATCGGTTGTGTTGGGTCGCCTGGTCGTCGCTCTCGTGGGCTCGCTCCTCGGTGGCTAGGGTTTCGTGATCTTGACCTCCAACGTATTGCTCTTGGTCTCCAGAGTCCTGATGATAGCTATACGGTGATTGTCGTTAAGATTTTTCTGGGTCTGTTCCCATGTACGTTTAGGCGTAGACTCTTTTGGCCGGCCCATCAAAAGCTAATGTTAGCCCATGTTGCGTCGCTGTAGGTGTAGACTCTTTTTTTTTTCTTTGCGGGGCCTGTAGGCGTAGACTGAACTTTTTTTTAAAACGTAACGGATGTCAAGTAGGAAAAGCCCACGCAACCCCTCCCAAAAAAGAAAAGGAAAAGCCTATGCGCTCCATGTCTTTCTTTTCTTTTGAGAAATCTGCCCACTTTGATTTGCAATAATGTTCATCGGTACAAGGTTTTGGTCATGGGGTATACCAACCAAATATGACGCCCAATACCTAGATTACAATCAAATTTGACGAGATGATGAGCTTCAAAATTAAAAACTCTACGTTCATGAATAAAACTACATGAACTATAAGCACCCTTTCTATCAATGATCTCCCGGATAATATCTCCATGTCTGCCACCAGAGCCTTGCTTTATGTCGTTCACCACCCCTTCATAACCTGATGCAATGTGAAGTCTTTGTAGATCAAGATCACCAGCCAATGCCAGGGCTTCTTGTGCTGCATATGTTTCCAGTATGGTTGGGTTCGTTATACACCCGAAAACAACTTCCGACGTTTTGATCTCTACATACTGCCACTACAGCTCCACACTGACCCTGCCGATTGATTGCCCATCTACGTTCAATTTCATATGATCCTCCAGCGGGGGGAGCCAACGCTGCACTGCAACAACTCTTGGGATAGGTCCTAGCTTCCGTTGTACCAACCGGACCCGGCTACGGCAACGATCTATGATCCAACATGTAGTGGTTTTGAAGGAATGTGTTTGGTTTGGGCTCCGGAAGATCGCTTCATACACCACTTTTCTTCTTACGTACAAAATAGACCATAGTGTCACCACCATCAGTGAGAATTGCTCTTGACTCAAACATTTCTGCATCTCAAAGTTGAAATTCTTGGCATTTGGTTCCTTGTTGTCGGTCATATGATCAACAACCTCCTCGTCCGACAAAGCACAGATGCAACGCGCCATGGTGCAACTTATCAACGCATGCCTCCACAAATCTTTGCCACCACACATCGGGCATGTATCAGCAGTTGACATGTTTCTTTTCTGGAGTAGATCAAAGGTAGGCAACGAATGGTGAGCTAGTCTCCACAAGAACACCTTGGCCTTTGAAGGAACCAAAAAATTCCAAATAGATCATGCTTTCCCCTATCTCGTGCTATCAGACGCACCACTTCTACCATCTAGCCAATCCTCGTGCTAAGTTTTGGTTTTAATTATTAGTTTGTATACTGAACTCAATGAAAATAGGCCCCTTTTCCTATCTGGCTGCCACACCCAGAAATCCTCCAAGTTCCTAGTGCACACAAGAATTTTCACAATTGCGTCAGCGTCAATAGGCATAAAATTAGTTCGGATGAACTCCTCGTTCCATTGAGCAGTAGCCTATGCGCTCCATGACTAAGCTCCAACCACTGATAACCTTGTTACAAGGCGTGGGGATGAGATTATTTGTGGCGGGTGAGGCATTGTGCCCATTGAATAACTGAGCTCTGGTGAACATGTACTCTTCATTGAATAATTGAGCGATGTGAATATATAAATATGCAGAATGGTATGAAGCATTAGTAATGTGAATAAAAAATTATAACTCCTATATTTGCATAAATAAAAATTAGGATACCCTAAAGTACAAAAAGCTTAAGTGTTGCTGCCCTCATACTACAGCCTAAATGAGTTAGGATGGACCAACTTCCCTGAGGAGAGCTACCACGAGATTGTTGGGGATCGTAGCAGAATTTTAAAATTTTCTACGCATCACCAAGATCCATCTATGGAGTTTACTAGCAACGAGGGAAAAGGAGTGCATCTACATACCCTTGTAGATCGTGAGCGGAAGCGTTCAAGTGAACGGGGTTGATGGAGTCGTACTCGTCGTGATCCAAATCACCGATGACCGAGCGCCGAACGGACGGCACCTCCACGTTCAACACACATACGGAGCAGCGACGTCTCCTCCTTCTTGATCCAGCAAGGGGGAAGGAGAGGTTGATGGAGATGCAGCAGCACGACGGCGTGGTGGTGGAAGTAGCGGGGATCCCGGCAGGGCTTCGCCAAGCGCAAGCGGGAGGGAGAGGTGTCACGGGAGGGAGAGGGAGGCGCCAGGGGCTGTGGTGCTGCTGCCCTCCCTCCCCCCACTATATATAGGCCCCCTGGGGGGGGGGCGCCGGCCCTGGGATCCCATCTACAAGGGGGGGCGGCGGCCAGGGGGGAAACTTGCCCCCCAAGTCAGGTGGGGCGCCCCCCACCCCCAGGGTTTCCAACCCTAGGCGCAGGGGGGAGGCCCATGGGGGGCGCCCCAGCCCACTAGGGGCTGGTTCCCTTCCCACTTCAGCCCATGGGGCCCTCCGGGATAGGTGGCCCCACCCGGTGGACCCCCGGGACCCTTCCGGTGGTCCCGGTACAATACCGATAACCCCCGAAACTTTCCCGGTGGCCGAAACTGGACTTCCTATATATAATTCTTCACCTCCGGACCATTCCGGAACTCCTCGTGACGTCCGGGATCTCATCCAGGACTCCGAACAACTTTCGGGTTTCCGCATACTAATATCTCTACAACCCTAGCGTCACCGAACCTTAAGTGTGTAGACCCTACGGGTTCGGGAGACATGCAGACATGACCGAGACGCCTCTCCGGTCAATAACCAACAGCGGGATCTGGATACCCATGTTGGCTCCCACATGTTCCACGATGATCTCATCGGATGAACCACGATGTCGAGGATTCAATCAATCCCGTATACAATTTCCTTTGTCAATCGGTATGTTACTTGCCCGAGATTCGATCGTCGGTATCCCAATACCTTGTTCAATCTCGTTACCGGCAAGTCTCTTTACTCGTACCGAAATGCATGATCCCGTGGCTAACTCCTTAGTCACACTGAGCTCATTATGATGATGCATTACCGAGTGGGCCCAGAGATACCTCTCCGTCATACGGAGTGACAAATCCCAGTCTTGATCCGTGTCAACCCAACAGACACTTTCAGAGATACCTGTAGTGTACCTTTATAGTCACCCAGTTATGTTGTGACGTTTGGTACACCCAAAGCACTCCTACGGCATTCGGGAGTTACACGATCTGATGGTCTAAGGAAAAGATACTTGACATTGGAAAAGCTCTAGCAAACGAACTACACGATCTTTGAGCTATGCTTAGGACACTAGTAGAAAACTGGGCTTCGGTCACAGGGCAATATTCACATTAGTCCCGGTTCAGTCACGAACCGGGACTAATGTGAGCATTGGTCCCGGTTCGTGCGGCCAGGGGCATGCCGGGCCTCGTGGGGGCATTGGTCCCGGTTCGTCCGGACCCTTTGGTCCCGGTTGGTGGGACAAACCGGGACCAATGGGCCACGCTCCTGGCCCACCACCCTTTAGTCCCGGTTCCTACCACAAACCGGGAATAAAGGGCCGGTCCTAGTTGCGGCCAGTGTTTAGTCCCACCTCGCCAACCGAAGGGCGCTGACACCAGTTTATAAGCCCGTCCCTCTATGCCTTGTTGAGCTTCTCTTAAAGTGAAAATAGATGCCCTTATATAGGGAATTTCACCTAAATTCATAGTAAATTTCATAGAAATGTACTATGAATTTAGGTTTAATTTTCTCTATAAGCGCATCTATGTTCATTTTTTTATATTTATAAAATAAATAAACCTTAATAAAATAAATAAAACTAAATAAACCTTAATAAAATAAAATAAAATAAACTATAGTAACTACAATAAATTAACCTTGATAAATTAAGTAAAAATAGCAGCAGTAAAATAAATAAAAATAAAATAATTAAAGTAAAATACATAAGTAATTAGAAATAAAATAAATAAGTTTTTTGTTGTAAGTAGAAACAAAACAAAACAAATAAAGCAAAAGAGAAAAAAACAGAGGAAAAAAATTATGCCACCTACTGGGCCACCACGACCTGAATACGACTAGAAACCCATCCATGGGCCAGGATTCAGGCCCGCAGAAGGCCCAGTAGGCCCACAGGCAAATAGTGACAGAATAGGCCCGTAAGCCTGCATTTGAGAGGAGCTCGAAGTGGTCAGCGCAGCTGCGCTTATAAACCACTGTCGAAGCCTCTCGGCTAGCGAGGTGGGACTAAACATCCCACCGCACCGCGCCAGTTCCAGCACAAGGCCTTTGGTCCCAGTTGGTGCCACCAACCGGGACTAAAGGGGGCATTGGTCCCGGTTCGTGGCAACAACCGGGACCAAAGGCCTTTGGTCCCGGTTGGTGCCACGAAACGGGACCACTGAGTTCCCTATATATACCCCATCGCCACAGCAGAGCACTCCACAGTGCTCTGTTTTTTCTGGCCGGCGAGGGAAGGGCATTTGGGTGCTCTAGCTCACCTCCTATGCACATGAGGTGTTCGATGAAATGTCTGAGCCACACTAGTTAATCTTTGTCCTCTCGAAACTAGACCTCCGAGCTCCATTTTCCCCGAGATTTGTCTAGGTTTAGCGGTCCGTCACGTCCCGTCCCCGCCTTCACCGCCGTCGATCGCCCGCGCCGATCTTGTCGCCAGCACCACCATGGTGAGCCTCTTGTTCTTATTTTCTTTCTGAAAGGAAAAAATTCTTACTTTAGATAGTTACTTGTCTAATTTTGTTACTTTTATTATTCCTTCTTATTACATAGTGCAATGGTTTTGGTATCCGCCCCCATCGGCCCTCGTCCTGTCTATGATTCGGATGTGGTATATATTATCTTTTTATAACTATTTGGTTCATTTATTGTTTATGACAAATATACCGACCAACGTGACATAGATTTTATTTATCTAGGAGGTGGTTGAACCGGAAATTCTAACCGACCCTATTATCGAGAGGTTAAATTTAGTTGAAGAAGAAAACAATTATTTGAAGGAAAAAATAAAAAAAATTGAGGAGGAGAAGATGATATTGGAGTTGCATGTTGCGGATGTCGTCGATGATCACAAGATCAAGATGGATGCAATGCGCTTGAAGATTAGAAAGATTAGAAAATATGCCATTCATACTGAGACTTGGTATCATTATGTTGTTGGATCAATTGTTACCTTGGTTGCGATTATGATCGCATTTGTTTTCGCATTGAAATGTTTTACATAGTTTCAATGTATGGTTTAATTAATTAGATGCTCTGGAGAGCTATATATATGTTGTTAGATGAGAACTATGTGTGTACTTTGGTTTTAATGTGATGATGAACTTCTATTAATTTGGTACTTAATTATCTATTCATGATGTTCTGTAATGGTTTTTGACACACTTAATTATATATAATGCACGCAGATGAACCGGCAATGGATGTACGGTGACAGACACACCTCCGAGTACATTAAGGGCGTGCATGATTTTCTCGAAGTGGCTGAGGCAAATAAGCAGAATGGTTTTATGTGTTGTCCATGCCCTATATGTGGGAATACGAAGTCTTACTCTGACCGGAAAATCCTTCACACCCACCTGCTTTACAAGGGTTTCATGCCACACTATAATTATTTGGACGAGGCACGGAGAAATAGGGGTTATGATGGAAGATGGCGAAGAAGAAGAGGACGATGAAAACTATGTGCCCCCTGAATACGGTGATGCTGCAACGGGGGAAGCTGCTGAAGATCAAGAGGAACCAGACGATGTGCCCAATGATACTGCTGAAGGAAATATGCCCTAGAGGCAATAATAAAGTTATTATTTATTTCCTTATATCATGATAAATGTTTATTATTCATGCTAGAATTGTATTAACCGGAAACATAATACATGTGTGAATATATAGACAAACAGAGTGTCACTAGTATGCCTCTACTTGACTAGCTCGTTAATCAAAGATGGTTATGTTTCCTAGCCATAGACATGAGTTGTCATTTGATTAACGAGATCACCTCATTAGGAGAATGACGTGATTGACTTGACCCATTCCGTTAGCTTAGCACCCGATCGTTTAGTATGTTGCTATTGCTTTCTTCATGACTTATACATGTTCCTCTGACTATGAGATTATGCAACTCCCGTTTACCGGAGGAACACTTTGTGTGCTACCAAATGTCACAACGTAAATGGGTGATTATAAAGGTGCTCTACAGGTGTCTCCAAAGGTACTTGTTGGGTTGGCGTATTTCGAGATTAGGATTTGTCACTCCGATTGTCGGAGAGGTATCTCTAGGCCCACTCGGTAATGCACATCACTATAAGCCTTGCAAGCATTGTGACTAATGAGTTAGTTGCGGGATGATGTGTTACGGAACGAGTAAAGAGACTTGCCGGTAATGAGATTGAACTAGGTATCGAGATACCGACGATCAAATCTCGGGCAAGTAACATACCGGTGACAAAGGGAACAACGTATGTTGTTATGCGGTCTGACCGATAAAGATCTTCGTAGAATATGTGGGAGCCAATATGGGCATCCAGGTCTCGCTATTGGTTATTGACCGGAGACGTGTCTCGGTCATGTCTACATAGTTCTCGAACCCGTAGGGTCCGCACGCTTAACGTTACGATGACAGTTTTATTGAGTTTTGATGTACCGAAGGAGTTCGGAGTCCCGGATGAGATCGGGGACATGACGAGGAGTCTCGAAATGGCCGAGACGTAAAGATCGATATATTGGACGACTATATTCGGACTTCGGAAAGGTTCCGAGTGATTCGGGTATTTTTCGGAGTACCGGAGAGTTACGAGAATACGTATTGGGCCTTATTGGGCCATACGGGAAAGAAGGAAAAGGGCCTCAAGGGTGGCCGCACCCCTCCCCTTGGTCTGGTCCGAATTGGACTAGGGAAGGAGGGCGCCCCCTTCCTTCCTTCTCTTTTTCCCTTCCTCTTTTCCTATTCCATATGGGAGGTGGAATCCTACTAGGACTAGGGAGTCCTAGTAGGACTCCACACTTGGTGCGCCCCCTCCTAGGGCCGGCCTCCTCCTCCCTTGCTCCTTTATATACGGGGGCAGGGGGGCACCCCAGGGACACAACAATTGATCCTTGAGATCTCTTAGCCGTGTGCGGTGCCCCCTTCCACCATATTACACCTCGATAATACCGTTGCGGAGCTTAGGCGAAGCCCTGCGTCGGTGGAACATCATCATCGTCACCACGCCGTTGTGCTGACGAAACTCTCCCTCAACACTCGGCTGGATTGGAGTTCGAGGGACATCATTGAGCTGAACGTGTGTAGAACTCGGAGGTGCCGTACGTTCGGTACTTGATCGGTCGGATCGTGAAGACGTACGACTACATCAACCGCATTGTGATAACGCTACCGATGTCGGTCTACGAGGGTACGTGGACAACACTCTCCCCTCTCGTTGCTATGCATCACCATGATCTTGCGTGTGCGTAGGAATTTTTTTGAAATTACTACGTTCCCCAACAGTGGCATCCGAGCCAGGTTTTATGCGTTGATGCTATGCACGAGTAGAACACAAGTGAGTTGTGGGTGATATAAGTCATACTGCTTACCAGCATGTCATACTTTGGTTCAGCGGTATTGTGAGATGAAGCGGCCCGGACCGACATTACGCGTACGCTTACGCGAGACTGGTTTCACCGTTCGGAGCACTCGTTGCTTAAAGGTGACTGGCGGGTGTCTGTCTCTCTCACTTTAGTTGAACCGAGTGTGGCTACGCCCGGTCCTTGCGAAGGTTAAAACATCACCAACTTGACAAACTATCGTTGTGGTTTTGATGCGTAGGTAAGAACGGTTCTTGCTAAGCCCGTAGCAGCCACGTAAAACTTGCAACAACAAAGTAGAGGACGTCTAACTTGTTTTTGCAGGGCATGTTGTGATGTGATATGGTCAAGACATGATGTGATATAATTTGTTGTATGAGATGATCATGTTTTGTAACCGAGTTATCGGCAACTGGCAGGAGCCATATGGTTGTCGCTTTATTGTATGAGATGCAATCACCATGTAATAGTTTTACTTTATCACTAAGTGGTAGCGATAGTCGTAAAAGCAATTAGTTGGCGAGACGACAACGATACTACGATGGAGATCAAGGTGTCGCGCCGGTAACGATGGTGATCATGACGGTGCTTCGGAGATGGAGATCACGAACACGGTGCCTCGGAGATGGAGATCACGAACACAGTACTTCGGAGATGGAGATCACGAACACGGTGCTTCGGAGATGGAGATCACAAGCACAAGATGATGATGGCCATATCATATCACTTATATTGATTGCATGTGATGTTAATCCTTTATGCATCTTATATTGCTTTGTTTGACGGTAGCATTATAAGATGATCTCTCACTAAAATTTCAAGATAAAAGTGTTCTCCCTGAGTATGCACCATTGCAAAAGTTCTTCGTGCTGAGACACCACGTGTTAATCGGGTGTGATAGGCTCTACGTTCAAATACAACGGGTGCAAAACAGTTGCACACGCGGAATACTCAGGTTAAACTTGACGAGCCTAGCATATACAGATATGGCCTCGGAACACAGAGACCGAAAGGTCGAACGTGAATCATATAGTAGATATGATCAACATAGTGATGTTCACCATTGAAACTACTCCATCTCACGTGTTAATCGGACATGGTTTAGTTGCTTTGGATCACGTAATCACTTAGATGATTAGAGAGATGTCTATCTAAGTGGGAGTTCTTAAGTAATATGATTAATTGAACTTAAATTTATCATGAACTTAGTCCTAATAGTATTTTGCAAATTATGTTGTAGATCAATAGCTCGCGTTGTTGCTTCCCTGTGTTTATTTTTGATATGTTCCTAGAGAAAATTATGTTGAAAAATGTTAGTAGCAAAGATGCGGATTGGATCCGTGATCTGAGGATTATCCTCATTGCTGCACAGAAAAATTATGTCCTTGATGCGCCGCTAGGTGACAGACCTATTGCAAGAGTGATGCAAACGTTATGAACGTTTGGCTAGCTCAATATGATGACTACTTGATAGTTTAGTGCACCATGCTTAACGGCTTAGAATCGGGACTTCAAAGACGTTTTGAACGTCATGGACCATATAAGATGTTCCAGGAGTTGAAGTTAATATTTCAAGCAAATACCCGAGTTGAGAGATATGAAGTCTCCAACAAAGTTCTATAGCTAAAAGATGGAGGAGAATCGCTCAACTAGTGAGCATGTGCTCAGATTGTCTGGGTACTGCAATCGCTTGAATCAAGTGGGAGTTAACCTTCCAGATAAAATAGTGATTGACAGAATTCTCTAGTCACCATCACCAAGTTAGTAGAACTTCGTGATGAACTATAGTATGCAAGGGATGACGAAAGTAATTCCCAAGCTCTTCGTGATGCTGAAATCGACGAAGGTAGAAATCAAGAAAAACATCAAGTGTTGATGGTTAACAAGACCACTAGTTTTAAGAAAAGGGCAAAGGGATAGAAGGGGAACTTCAAGAAGAACGGCAAGCAAGTTGCTGCTCAAGTGAAGAAGCCTAAGTCTGGTCCTAAGCTTGAGACTAAGTGCTTCTACTGCAAAGGGACTGGTCACTGGAAGCGGAACTACCCCAACTATTTGGTGGATAAGAAGGATGGCAAAGTGAACAAAGGTATATTTGATATACAGATTATTAATGTGTACTTTACTAGTGTTTATAGCAACCCCTCGGTAATTGATACTGGTTCAGTTGCTAAGAGTAGTAACTCGAAACGGGAGTTGCAGAATAAACAGAGACTAGTAAAAGGGAACAAAGGTATATTTGATATACAGATTATTGATGTGTACTTTACTAGTGTTTATAGCAACCCCTCGGTAATTAATACTGGTTCAGTTGCTAAAGAGTAGTAACTCGAAACGGGAGTTGCAGAATAAACAGAGACTAGTAAAAGGCGAGGTGACGATGTGTGTTGGAAGTAGTTCCAAGATTGATATGATCATCATCGCACACTCCCTATACTTTCGAGATTAGTGTTGAAACTAAATAAGTGTTATTTGGTGTTTGCGTTGAGCATGAATATGATTTGATCATGTTTATTGCAATATGGTTATTCATTTAAGTTAGAGAACAATTGTTGTTCTGTTTACATGAATAAAAACCTTTTATGGTCATACACACCAACAAAAATGGTTTGTTGGATCTCGATCGTAGTGATACACATATTCATAATATTGAAGCCAAAAGATGCAAAGTTAATAATGATAGTGCAACTTATTTGTGGCACTGCCGTTTAGGTCATATTGGTGTAAAGCGCATGAAGAAACTCCATACTGATGGGATTTTGGAATCACTTGATTATGAATCACTTGATGCTTGCGAACCGTGCCTCATGGGCAAGATGACTAAAACGCCGTTCTCCGGAACTATGGAGAGAGCAACAGATTTGTTGGAAATCATACATACAGATGTATGTGGTCCGATGAATATTGAGGCTCGTAGCAGGTATTATTTTTTTGACCTTCACAGATGATTTGAGCAAATATGGGTATATCTGCTTAATGAAACAGAAGTCTGAAACATTTGAAAAGTTCATATAATTTCAGAGTGAAGCGAAAATCATCGTAACAAGAAAATAAAGTTTCTATGATTTGATCGTGGAGAAGAGTATTTTAGTTACGAGTTTGGCCTTCAGTTAAAACAATGTGAAATAGTTTCACTACTCACGCCACCTGGAACACCACAACATAATGGTGTGTCCGAACGTCATAACCGTACTTTATTGGATATAGTGCAATCTATGATGTCTCTTACCAATTTACCACTAATCGTTTTGGGGGTTATGCATTAGAGACAGCTGCATTCACGTTAAATAGGGCACCATCAAAATCCGTTGAGACGACGCCTTATGAACTGTGGTTTGGCAAGAAACCAAAGTTGTCGTTTCTTAAAATTTTGGGGTTGCGATGCTTATGTGAAAAAGTTTCATCCTAATAAGCTCAAACCCAAATCGGAGAAATGTGTCTTCATAGGATACCCAAAGGAGACAGTTGGGTACACCTTCTATCACAGATCCGAAGGCAAGACATTCGTTGCTAAGTATGGATCCTTTCTAGAGAAGGAGTTTCTCTCGAAAGATGTGAGTGGGAGGAAAGTAGAACTTGATGAGGTAACTGTACCTGCTCCCTTATTGGAAAGTAGTTCATCGCAGAAACCAGTTTCTGTGACGCCTATACCAATTATTGAGGAAGTTAATGATGATGATCATGGAACTTCAGATCAAGTTATTACCGAACCTCGTAGGTAAACCAGAGTAAGATCCGCACCAGAGTGGTACGGTAATCCTGTTCTCGAGGTTATGTTACTAGACCATAACGAACCTACGAACTATGAGGAAGCGATGATGAGCCCAGATTCCGCAAAATGGCTTGAAGCCATGAAATCTGAGATGAGATCCATGTATGAAGAACAAAGTATGGACTTTGGTTGACTTGCCCGATGATCGGCAAGCAATTGAGAATAAATGGATCGTCAAGAGGAAGACGGACGCTGATAGTAGTGTTACTATCTACAAAGCTAGAATTGTCGCAAAAAGGTTTTTCGACAAGTTCAAGGTGTTGACTACGATGAGAGTTTCTCACTCGTATCTATGCTTAAGTTTGTCTGAATCATGTTAGCAATTGCCGCATTTTATGAAATCTGGCAAATGGATAAACAAAACTGCATTCCTTAATGGATTTATTAAAGAAGAGTTGTATATGATGCAACCAGAAGGTTTTGTCAATCCTAAAGGTGCTAACAAAATATGCAAGCTCCAGCGATCCATCTATGGACTGGTGCAAGCATCTCGGAGTAGGAATATACGCTTTGATAAGTTGATCAAAGGATATAGTTTTATACAGACTTGCGGTGAAGCCTGTATTTACAAGAAAGTGAGTGGGAGCACTACAACATTTCTGATAAGTGTATGTAAGTGACATATTGTTGATCAGAAATAATGTAGAATTATTCTGCAAAGCATAAAGGAGTTTTTCAAAGAAAAACCTCGGTGAAGCTGCTTACATATTGAGCATCAAGATCTATAGAGATAGATCAAGACGCTTGATAAGTTTTTTCAATGAGTACATACCTTAACAAGATTTTGAAGTGGTTCAAAATGGAACAGTCAAAGAAAGAGTTTCTTGCCTGTGTTACAAGGTGTGAAATTGAGTAAGACTCAGAACCCGACCACGGCAGAAGATAGAAAAAGAATGAAAGTCATTCCCTATGCCTTGGCCATAGGTTCTATAAAGTATGCCATGCTGTGTACCAGATCTATTGTATACCCTACACTGATTTTGGCAAGGGAGTACAATAGTGATCTAGGAGTAGATCACTGGACAGTGGTCAAAATTATCCTTACTGGAATAAGGATATGTTTCTCTATTATGGAAGTGACAAAAGGCTCGTCGTAAAAGGTTACGTCGATGCAAGTTTTGACACTAATCTAGATGACTCTAAGTCTCGGTCTAGATACATATTGAAAGTGGGAGCAATTAGCTAGAGTAGCTCCATGCAGAGCATTGTAGACATAGAAATTTGCAAAATACTTACGGATCTGAATGTGACAGACCCGTTGACTAAAATTATCTCACAAGCAAAACATGATCACACCTTAATACTCTTTGGGTGTTAATCACATGGTGATGTGAACTAGATTACTGACTCTAGTAAACCCTTTGGGTGATGGTCACATGACGATGTGAACTATGGGTGTTATCACATGGTGATGTGAACTATTCATATTAAATCACATGGCGATGTGAACTAGATTATTGACTCTAGTGCAAGTGGGAGACTGAAGGAAATATGCCCTAGAGGCAATAATAAAGTTATTATTTATTTCCTTATATCATGATAAATGTTTATTATTCATGCTAGAATTGTATTAACCGGAAACATAATACATGTGTGAATATATAGACAAACAGAGTGTCACTAGTATGCCTCTACTTGACTAGCTCGTTAATCAAAGATGGTTATGTTTCCTAGCCATAGACATGAGTTGTCATTTGATTAACGAGATCACCTCATTAGGAGATGACGTGATTGACTTGACCCATTCCGTTAGCTTAGCACCCGATCGTTTAGTATGTTGCTATTGCTTTCTTCATGACTTATACATGTTCCTGTGACTATGAGATTATGCAACTCCTGTTTACCGGAGGAACACTTTGTGTGCTACCAAATGTCACAACGTAAATGGATGATTATAAAGGTGCTCTACAGGTGTCTCCAAAGGTACTAGTTGGGTTGGCGTATTTCGAGATTAGGATTTGTCACTCCGATTGTCGGAGAGGTATCTCTGGGCCCACTCGGTAATGCACATCACTATAAGCCTAGCAAGCATTGTGACTAATGAGTTAGTTGCGGGATGATGTGTTACGGAACGAGTAAAGAGACTTGCCGGTAACGAGATTGAACTAGGTATCGAGATACCGACGATCAAATCTCGGGCAAGTAACATACCGGTGACAAAGGGAACAACGTATGTTGTTATGCGGTCTGACCGATAAAGATCTTCGTAGAATATGTGGGAGCCAATATGGGCATCCAGGTCCCGCTATTGGTTATTGACCGGAGACGTGTCTCGGTCATGTCTACATAGTTCTCGAACCCGTAGGGTCCGCACGCTTAACGTTACGATGACAGTTTTATTGAGTTTTGATGTACCGAAGGAGTTCGGAGTCCCGGATGAGATCGGGGACATGACGAGGAGTCTCGAAATGGCCGAGACGTAAAGATCGATATATTGGACGACTATATTCGGACTTCGGAAAGGTTCCGAGTGATTCGGGTATTTTTCGGAGTACCGGAGAGTTACGGGAATACGTATTGGGCCTTATTGGGCCATACGGGAAAGAAGGAAAAGGGCCTCAAGGGTGGCCGCACCCCTCCCCTTGGTCTGGTCCGAATTGGACTAGGGAAGGGGGGCGCCCCCTTCCTTCCTTCTCTTTTTCCCTTCCTCTTTTCCTATTCCATATGGGAGGTGGAATCCTACTAGGACTAGGGAGTCCTAGTAGGACTCCACACTTGGTGCGCCCCCTCCTAGGGCCGGCCTCCTCCTCCCTTGCTCCTTTATATACGGGGGCAGGGGGCACCCCAGGGACACAACAATTGATCCTTGAGATCTCTTAGCCGTGTGCGGTGCCCCCTTCCACCATATTACACCTCGATAATACCGTTGCGGAGCTTAGGCGAAGCCCTGCGTCGGTGGAACATCATCATCGTCACCACACCGTCGTGCTGACGAAACTCTCCCTCAACACTCGGCTGGATCGGAGTTCGAGGGACGTCATCGAGCTGAACGTGTGTAGAACTCGGAGGTGCCGTACGTTCGGTACTTGATCGGTCGGATCGTGAAGACGTACGACTACATCAACCGCGTTGTGATAACGCTTCCGCTGTCGGTCTACGAGGGTACGTGGACAACACTCTCCCCTCTCGTTGCTATGCATCACCATGATCTTGTGTGTGCGTAGGAAATTATTTGAAATTACTACGTTCCCCAACAGCTGCAAGGGGGGAAGCTGCGGAAGATCAAGAGGAACCAGTGCCCGATGATGATGATCTCCGCCGGGTCATTGTCGATGCAAGGACGCAATGCGAAAGTCAAAAGGAGAAGCTGAAGTTCGATCGCATGTTAGAGGATCACAAAAAAGGGTTGTACCCCAATTGTGAAGATGGCAACACAAAGCTCGGTACCGTACTGGAATTGCTGCAGTGGAAGGCAGAGAATGATGTGCCTGACAAAGGATTTGAGAAGCTATTGAAAATATTGAAGAAGAAGCTTCCAAAGGATAACAAATTGCCCGACAGTACATACGCAGCAAAGAAGGTCGTATGCCCTCTAGGATTGGAGGTGCAGAAGATACATGCATGCCCTAATGACTGCATCCTCTACCGCGGTGCGTACAAGGATCTGAACGCATGCCCGGTATGCGGTGGATTGAGGTATAAGATCAGACGAGATGACCCTGGTGATGTTGACTGCGAGCCCCCCAGGAAGAGGGTTCCTGCGAAGGTGATGTGGTATGCTCCTATAATACCACGGTTGAAACGTCTGTTCAGAAACGAAGAGCATGCCAAGTTGATGCGATGGCACAGTGAGGACCGTAAGAAAGACGGGAAGTTGAGAGCACCCGCTGACGGGTCACAGTGGAGAAAAATCGAGAGAAAGTAGTGGGCTGAGTTTGCAGCTGACCCAAGGAACGTATGGTTTGGTTTAAGCGCGGATGGCATTAATCCTTTCGGGGAGCAGAGCAGCAATCACAACACCTGGCCCGTGACTCTATGTATGTATAACCTTCCTCCTTGGATGTGCATGAAGCGGAAGTTCATTATGATGCCAGTTCTCATCCAAGGCCCTAAGCAACCCGGCAACGACATTGATGTGTACCTAAGGCCATTAGTTGAAGAACTTTTACAGCTGTGGAATGGAAATGGTGTACGTACGTGGGATGAGCACAAACAGGAGGAATTTAACCTGCACATGTTGCTGTTTGTAACCATCAACGATTGGCCCGCTCTCAGTAACCTTTCAGGACAGACAAACAAGGGATACCATGCATGCACGCACTGTTTAGATGACACTGAAAGTATATACCTGGACAAAAGCAGGAAGAATGTGTACCTGGGCCATCGTCGATTTCTTCCGACCAACCATCAATGTCGAAAGAAAGGCAAGCATTTCAAAGGCGAGGCAGATCACCGGAAGAAGCCCGCCATGCGTACCGGTGATCACGTACTTGCTATGGTCAATGATTTACACGTAATCTTTGGAAAGGGTCCCGGCGGACAAGCTGTTCCGAATGACGCTGAGGGACACGCACCCATGTGGAAGAAGAAATCTATATTTTGGGACCTACCCTACTGGAAAGAGCTAGAGGTCCGCTCTTCAATCGACGTGATGCATGTGACGAAGAACCTTTGCGTGAACCTGCTAGGCTTCTTGGGCGTGTATGGGAAGACAAAAGATACACCTGAGGCACGGGAGGACCTGCAACGTTTGCACGAAAAAGACGGCATGCCTCCGAAGCAGTATGAAGGTCCTGCCAGCTATGCTCTTACGAAAGAAGAGAAAGAAATCTTCTTTGAATGCCTGCTCAGTATGAAGGTCCCGACTGGCTTCTCGTCGAATATAAAGGGAATAATAAATATGCCAGAGAAAAAGTTCCAGAACCTAAAGTCTCATGACTGCCACGTGATTATGATGCAACTGCTTCCGGTTGCATTGAGGGGGCTTCTACCGGAAAACGTCCGATTAGCCATTGTGAAGCTATGTGCATTCCTCAATGCAATCTCTCAGAAGGTGATCGATCCAGAAATCATACCAAGGCTAAGGAGTGATGTGGCGCAATGTCTTGTCAGTTTTGAGCCGGTGTTCCCACCATCCTTCTTCAATATCATGACGCACGTCCTAGTTCATCTAGTCGACGAGATTGTCATTCTAGGGCCCGTATTTCTACACAATATGTTCCCCTTTGAGAGGTTCATGGGAGTCCTAAATATGTCCGTAACCGCGCTAGGCCAGAAGGAAGCATCTCCATGGGCCATCAAACAGAGGATGTCATTGGGTTTTGTGTTGACTTCATTCCTGGCCTTAAGAATATAGGTCTCCCTAAATCGCGGTATGAGGGGAGACTGACTGGAAAAGGCACGCTTGGAGGGGACTCAATAATATGCAGGGACGGATATTCTTGGTCTCAAGCACACTACACAGTTCTACAGAACTCTACCTTGGTGACCCCGTATGTCGATGAACACAAGAACAGTCTGCGCTCCAAACAGCCGGAGCAGTGTGACGACTGGATTACATGTGAACACATCAGTACTTTCAGCAGTTGGTTGGAAACACGTCTCATAGGTGACACCACTGTTTGTGATGAGTTGTACTCGTTGTCCAGGGGACCATCTTCGACTGTATTGACTTACAAAGGATACGAGATAAATGGGAATACATTTTACACGATCGCCCAAGATCAAAAGAGCACCAACCAAAACAGCGGTGTCCGCTTTGATGCAGCAACCGAGAGGGGAAAGGACACAGATTATGGTTACATAATGGACATATGGGAACTTGACTACGGACATGATTTTAAGGTCCCTTTGTTTAAGTGCAAATGGGTCAATCTGTCAGGAGGCGGGGTATAGGTAGACCCACAGTACGGAATGACAACAGTGGATCTGAACAATCTTGGGTACACTGACGAACCGTTCGTCCTAGCCAATGATGTGGCACAGGTTATCTATGTGAAGGACATGTCTACCAGACCGAGGAAAAGAAAAGATAAGGAAGCGAGTACATCATACGATGAGCCAAAGCGCCACATAGTTCTTTCAGGAAAAAGGGACATTGTGGGAGTGGAGGGCAAGACAGACATGTCTGAAGATTATGAAAAGTTTCATGAAATTCCTCCCTTCAAAGTCAAGGCTGACCCAAGCATCCTGATAAACGATGAAGATTATCCATGGTTACGACGCAATAAGCAAATGACACAAGCGAAGAAAAAGTGAAGACTTTCTCCCGCAACTATTATGATGATACCATGCCAACTTTGTAATAGACGAGTATGATACCATTGTCCGTTTTGTACAAGAAGTGCATCTAGTTTTTGCCGTAACCCTCTCAACTTTCTTGCACATGCTATGTGGATGAAATGATGATACCATGCCAACTTTCAACCTTTTCAGAGTTCATTTGAAATGCTTTTCAATTTTAGGGTCTTATAGCTCAAAATAATTAGTAAATGCATGAAAAATAACAGGCCAAAAATTAAAAATTATGCCACCTACTGGGCCACCACGG
>NC_057796.1:17917055-17946758 GCF_018294505.1 Triticum aestivum
ACCAAAGGCCGCCGCTTCCCGCCCTTTGCGCTGCTGAAAAGGGACCTTTGGTCCCGGTTGGTGGCACCAACCGGGACAAAAGGGTGGCATTGGTCCCGGTTGGTGCCACGAACCGGGACCAATGCCCTTGCTATATAACCAGGACTTGTGAAAATTTCACATCTCCGTCGCCTTCCTCGCCAGTTGCCCCCGCCGCTAGGCTGCCCAAATCGCTCGCGCGCTCCTCGTCGCCGTCTACACCGCCGCCAATGCCGTCGCCTCCCCGAGCCCGCGCCGTCCTCGTCGCCGGCATCCCTCAGTCCGCCGTCCTCATCGTCCCCGTCGCCGCGTGCCTCCCCGAGCCCACCCCTCCACGTCCCTGTCGCCGCCTGCCGTCCCGAGACCGCCGTCCCCGTCACCGCGTGCCGCCCCGAGCCCGCCGTCCTCGTCGCCGGACTCCTGCCATCGCCGCCCCCCTCGAAGTGAGCCCCCCCTTTCCCATGGTCCTGATCGAGCGCCGCTCTTGCGCCCGAGTGCCCCTTGCTCTCTGCCGCCCCTGCTCCATGGTCGCCGCCGGCCCCGACGCATTGAAGAGCAGAAGGAGAGGAGAGGAGGAGGAGTGGAGCAGCAGCAAGACGCCGTCAAATTTTTTGAAATTTCTGAATTTTTTTACAGATATGAACACTGCATATAGAGGGTGTTTGATCAAATGCTAGATGGCTTTGGGCATTTTTAGAATTTATGATATTTTTTGTGGTGTGGTACTGATGCAAGACAAAGGTGATGGCAAAATTTCGGAATTTTTGGATTGGTTTAGAATAGGTTTTCAGCAAGGAATTTGAATCTGGTTCAAATTTCATTTGAATGGAATTTGAAAATTTTGAACTACGGATCAGAAGGTTTTTGGTGAAATGGAGTGTGGGTACTGTCATGAAGTTGGAGTAATTTTTGTGGTTGTAAAAGAGTTAGGAAAATTTAGAATGTGCTAAATATGTCAAAAAATGTTTTTTTGTTCATATACAGAAAGTTTTTATATATGACTATGGATATATGAGCAATGATGATCCATGGATGTATGCATTGATATATATGAGAAACGATGTTCATAGAATATTTACCAAGTATATATGTATTTTTGTTCATAGCATTTTTTTCAATTTTTATATATGTATGTGGCTATAGATGGATATATATGAGAAATGATGATCCATGGAAAAGTTTTATATATGCAAAAGTTACATTTTGAGAAAAGTTTTATATATCTAGCTAGGAAAGGAAGAAGAAGAAAAAGAAGGAGAGGAAAAAGGAAAATAAGAAGAGGAAAAAAGGAGAAGAAGAGGAGAGGAAGAAGAGGAGAAATAAATAAGAAGAGAAAAAAAGAAGAAAAAGAAGAGGAGAAGAAGAAAGGAATAGAAGAGAAGAAGAAAAAATTCTATTTTTTCTTCTTCTCTCCTCTATTCCTTTCTTCTTCTCCTCTTTTTTTTTCTTCTTTTTTTTCTTCGATCTTCTCCTCTATTCCTTTTCTTCTTCTCCTCTTTTTATTTCTTCTTCGTTTTCTTATGTTTTATCGGGTCTGTCGTCGTCGATATACCCCTCTCCCGATAACTTCAACACGAGGGGGGGTCGATATACCCCCTCCCCGCCGATAATATTATTTTCCCATGTACGTATGTCGTCGTTGTCGATATAACCCCCTCCCGATAACTTCAACACGTGGGGGGGTCGATATACCCCCTCCCCGATAACATTATTTTCCCATGTATGTATGTCGTCGTTGTCGATATATATAACTCCCTCCCAGATAACTTCGACATGATGGACGGTCGATATTTATACCCCCTCTCGACCGTGATAACTTATACCACGGGAGCACCCCCCCGGCCCTCTCGCTCGACCAAAACTCTCGAGGACACCCAAACCCTAGAAAAAAACGATGTCGGTCTCCTACCCCCTCCCGCCGCGCCCCTACCCTTGAAGCGTTGCCTAGGCCACCCCAAACCCGGAATAAGCTAGGTCTACGTTTGCACTAATATATCCACCTGCTGTCATGTTTGTGTAATAATTGCCATGTTGTAATATTTGCAGAAACAATGGAGCACGGACGAGACGAGCAAGCAGAAGAGGTGTTGGGGGACATAATCTTAGCCGGAGGTGATATTTTGTCGTATCTTAACGACAATGATGGTCTGGAAGAACAGGGTGAAGAAGCAGGCTACGGTGATCGAAGAGTGGAGGAGGAAAGACATGATTATGATGGCTCCGGTGACCCAATGCTGGTGCAAGAAGGAGCCCGTGGTGACGGCTCCGGTGACCGAACAGAGTCCGGCCAGGTAAATATATTAGTTAAGCCTGTGCTGACTAGCTAATTGATGCATTCATTGTTTTGGTATGTACACATATTAATTAACACTCGTCTTTCTTCTTTTTTCTAGCCCTCCGGATCGAGCACAACTTCGGTAAAGAGACGAGGCCCGAAGAGAAAGTTGCGCTCGGATGAAAGGTTTGAGATCACAGCAATCGCGCGCGACGGCCAACCGATTGAACCCATCCGGACAAAGGATGCATTTGCTGCTCAGTGCGGGGTTCTAGTTAGGGACAAGATCCCGATCAGCATCCACCAATGGTATAAGCCTAAGAAGGAAGACCTTGAGGTGTCTTATGTCAATGATATGCAGAAAGATGATCTTTGGACTGAGCTGAAGGCAAATTTCACCCTACCGCTAGAGGAGGATCCGGAGAAGCCAGTTATAGAGCAATTAATCAAGTCTCATGCTCTTAAGAAGATGGCAGACCTATTCAGGAGGTGGAAGAATGAGCTGAAAACGTTTGTCGACAAAGAAGAGACACCAGAATTCATCGGCCGGTATGAGAAGATCAGAGATCACTGGCCCGCATTTGTGGCCCACAAGACATCGGAAAAGAGTAAGAAGATGTCAGCGATAAACAAGAAGAATGCTGCAAAGAAGAAGCTTCACCATCGCACGGGGTCAGGTGGCTACCTCAAAGCCCGACCTAAGTGGGCCAAGGCTGAGAATGATCTGCTTGAAAAAGGGATCGAACCACAGACAATGAACTGGACAGACCGTTGCCGGACTTGGTTCTTCGGGGCTGGCGGAACCTTGGACCCTGTATCAGGGAGGTGCGTTTGGACGAACGAGCTTTTGAGAATACCAGTCAAGAAGATTCAGCAATATATCGATGCAGCGCAGCAAGGGACGTTCGTTCCAGACAGAGAGAACGACGAGCTCACAATGGCCCTCGGGAATCCTGAGCACCCTGGACGGACACGAGGCACGCCAGGCTCCGTTCCGTGGAAGGCTGGTTTTCCGGACGCGGGCGGTTACAAAACCCAGGAGAGGAGGAAAAAAGTGGAGCAGATCCAAATTCAGAAGCTGCACGAAAGGGTTCAAGCGCTAGAGGAACGAGACGGCAATCGACATGCCGAAACTGCCCCCGAAGCTACACCGCCATCTCAGCGGAGAAGCAGCGTGGCTTCCACCAAGCTGCTTCAGCTGGAGCATGCGGCTCCTGCTAGCTACCCCGTGGATGCTATCACGGAGTCTCAACATTGCCACCTTATGGCGGAATGGCAGAACTGCAAAGTCAAGGCGGCTGTTGGCTCTGTTTTACCTCCTGAACCCGGCACAACCTACCACTGCCGGCCGATTCCAGAAGGATACGCTAGGGTGATGGTGGATGAAATAACGGAGGGATTTGAGGAGCTCCAGCTTGACCACCCTACCAGTGAAGGGGAGACTCGGCTGGGTTCTGCTCTGAAGACTCCATGCCTATGGCGGAAGGAGCTCATCAAGCTTCCGAACTGGACGGCTCCGGCGAGTAAGGGCACTCCGCCTCCTCCTCCGGCGAGTGATCAGGGCACTCAGCCTCCTTCTCCGGCGCGTGACGGCACTCCGCCTCCTTCTCCGCCAGCGCCGGCGTGCCAGAGCAGCCAGCCTCCTCCTTCTCCGCCTCGTCAGCAAGGGCGGAAGAGACCCGCCGCCGCTGCGGCTGCTCCGGCGCGTCGTAGTCCTTCTCCTCCGCCTCGTAAGCAAGGAAAGAAGACAGCCGCAGCCGCTCCGTCTGCTCTGCCGGCGTCTAGCAGTACAGCTGCCAGAGGCGGGAGGCAATACAGATTCGGTCCTTCTCTGAAGACTCCAGAGAAGTTACCATACGAGAGGACCGAGGAGGAGAACGCGAAGATCGTGCGAGCCGAAGTGAAGAACTTCTTTGAAGGGGTGAAAGCAAAGAAACATCCACCTCCGGAGGAGAAGGTAGATCCGGTGAAAGCAAAGCGCACTCTGGCTGCCCTGACAAAACCACCAAAGTCTCCGCCGAGAGGCAACTATGAGCGCATTCTTGCAAAGACATATGCCGAAGCGGAGCGGTCGAGAAGTACTGTCAGTGATAAAAGGTTAAAAGAACGACGAGCTGGGAAAAAAATTGCCCAGCTCGGCGAACAAGCGAACCAATCGTGCCCCCGCCTCAAGGTGTCAAAAGACATCGTCGCTAATGATCCGAGTATGGTGCCCGGTTATAGCAATCTTGGAGATTACCCGCCCGACGATGTACATTATGAAATCATGGAGGTGGACGAACACAAATACCATTACGGGAAGCCTCTCGTCAAAGATGAAAGATCTCTATCAACGATGATGCGAAGACTACATGATTGGTACATGAAAACCTGCAGAGAGTCTGATGGGATGGATATTTTGACGCTGAGAGTTAAACCGGAGCATGACCTCGTTGGAATTGATCTGCTGAATGTTCCATTTGAGGATTTCTTCCAGTTTTACAATCAAAAGGCCCTCGATAAAACAACGATCACTTGCTACTGTTTGTAAGTAGTACTACTTCTGTCATTAAGTCTCTCTATATAGGTCAGCTCTTTCATTGCATGTATTTATACTTATCCTCACTATATTATGCAGATTGAAGATCGCCGAATTGAAGAAAAGACAAATCGGTGATATTGGGTTCATTAACACAAATCTCATAGATGCATATACGGTTGAAAAACATCCCAAAGAAGCCGAGGCCAACTTGCTACAATCGTTGGTATTAAATCAAAACAAAGATATAATACTCTTTCCTTACAACTTCAAGTGAGTGTTACTGTCTTGTGCATATTCGGTTTCCCTTATTAGTCCAGGTTATGGTAATGTAATTGATGACTTATGCATGCATGCGCAGCTTCCACTATATTCTCCTAGAGATTAAGCTTGAGCAGGGAGTAGTAACCGTCTTAGACTCGAGACGAAAAGATCCCCAGGACTATGCGAACATGACTCAAATGCTTGAGAAGTAAGTTAAATCGATCATTATCCACCATATCAGCAACTTTGTTCATTTCCTGATATCAAGTAATTGTTTTCTTTGTCTGGCAGGGTTTGGAGAAAATTCACCTCAAAAGCTCCGGGACTGCCGAAGAAGCTGCAATTTAATCACCCGAAAGTAAGTACTATAGTAGCATGTTCCGCGCATCTCCTAGTGATTCAAGCGCTAGTTTCATCAATACCATTTAGCATGCTTGCTTATCAGTTAGACTGACCTCTATTTCTTGTAAAGTGGTTGTGGCAGGAATACGGGAATAATTACTGTGGATACTACATTTGTGAGTCCATCCGCTACACGACCTGTGAGCGGGGCTACACTGAAGAACAATATGAAGTGCGTAAGCAATAATATTCACAATTTTATTTTATTACCATCATTTGTGTTGAGTTTCATTTATTCATATATATATGTATTGACCCCCTTCTTCAAATTAGATGTTTCGGAAGCGGGATGAACTCCTAGCAGAAGATCGTATGCGAGGAATTCAAGAGGAATTGGCGGCATTCTTCCTTGACCACGTGATCGCTGAAAACGGAGAATACTATGTGGACCCTGTGTTCCTACAATTTAATTAGGAGATTGTATTGTAAGAGATAATTATTGTATATATGTAGCCGGTAGTGTCGGATAGATATACGAGAACTTGTTGTTCGACCAATATCTCGGAGAAGGAGAGGTGGTCGGTATCACTTCTCTCTGTATGCATATGTTCATGACGATCTTCTGGTCCCTTCATTTGATTACTAGCTAGCGTGTCTACTCCTCTCCATACATATATAGTACGTAGCGTCGACCAAGCACGGAGATAAGAGAGGACACTTCTCTCTATTAATTAGCTAGCTAACACAATATATGAAACACCTAAATTAACCCCCCAAAACTCCTAAACCACCCCCTTTCAAAAAAAACAAAAACCTCAGCTCCTGCCAGCTGCTGACACATGGATGCCTATTGGTCCCGGTTGGTGACACCAACCGGGACAAAAGGCCCTGCCTATTTGTCCTGGTTGGTGCTACCAACCGGGACCAAAGGCCCCCTGCCTGGGCTGGCAGCAGCGGCTACGTGGAGGACCTTCTGTCCCGGTTCGTGTAAGAACCGGGACTAAAGGGGGGAGGCATTAGTAACGACCCTTTAGTCCCGGTTCGAGAACCGGGACAAAAGGCCCTTACAAAACGGGGTAAAAGCCCCTTTTCCTACTAGTGGGATTGGGTCTTGTCCATCACATCATTCTCCTAATGATGTGATCCCCTTATCAATGACATCCAATGTCCATAGTCAGGAAACCATGACTATCTGTTGATCAACGAGCTAGTCAACTAGAGGCTTACTAGGGAGACGTTGTGGTCTATGTATTCACACATGTATTACGATTTCCGGATAACACAATTATAGCATGAACAATAGACAATTATCATGAACAAAGAAATATAATAATAACCATTTTATTATTGCCTCTAGGGCATATTTCCAACGGTCTCCCACTTGCACTAGAGTCAATAATCTAGTTACATTGTGATGAATCGAACACCCATAGAGTTCTGGTGTTGATCATGTTTTGCTCTAGGGAGAGGTTTAGTCAACGGATCTGCTACATTCAGGTCCGTATGTACTTTACAAATATCTATGTCTCCATTTTGAACACTTTCACGAATGGAGTTGAAGCGACGCTTGATATGCCTGGTCTTCCTGTGAAACCTGGGCTCCTTGGCAAGGGCAATAGCTCCAGTGTTGTCACAGAAGAGAGTCATCGGGCCCGACGCATTGGGAATCACCCCTAGGTCGGTAATGAACTCCTTTATCCAGACTGCTTCCTGTGCTGCCTCTGAGGCCGCCATGTACTCTGCTTCACATGTAGATCCCGCCACGACGCTTTGCTTGCAACTGCACCAGCTTACTGCCCCTCCATTCAAAATATACACGTATCTGGTTTGTGACTTAGAGTCATCCAGATCTGTGTCGAAGCTAGCGTCGACGTAACCCTTTACAACGAGCTCTTCGTCACCTCCATATACAAGAAACATATCCTTAGTCCTTTTCAGGTATTTCAGGATATTCTTGACCGCTGTCCAGTGTTCCATGCCGGGATTACTTTGGTACCTTCCTACCAAACTTACGGCAAGGTTTACATCAGGTCTGGTACACAGCATGGCATACATAATAGACCCTATGGCCGAGGCATAGGGGATGACACTCATCTTTTCTCTATCTTCTGCCGTGGTCGGGCATTGAGCCGTGCTCAATTGCACACCTTGCAATACAGGCAAGAACCCCTTCTTGGACTGATCCATATTGAACTTCTTCAATATCTTGTCAAGGCACGTACTCTGTGAAAGACCAATGAGGCGTCCTGATCTATCTCTATAGATCTTGATGCCTAATATATAAGCAGCTTCTCCAAGGTCCTTCATTGAAAAACACTTATTCAAATAGGCCTTTATACTCTCCAAGAATTCTATATCATTTCCCATCAATAGTATGTCATCCACATATAATATGAGAAATGCTACAGAGCTCCCACTCACTTTCTTGTAAACACATGCTTCTCCATAAGTCTGTGTAAACCCAAACGCTTTGATCATCTCATCAAATCGAATGTTCCAACTCCGAGATGCTTGCACCAGCCCATAGATGGAGCGTTGGAGCTTGCATACCTTGTTAGCATTCTTAGGATCGACAAAACCTTCCGGCTGCATCATATACAATTCTTCCTTAAGAAAGCCGTTAAGGAATGCCGTTTTGACGTCCATTTGCCATATCTCATAATCATATAATGCGGCAATTGCTAACATGATTCGGACGGACTTCAGCTTCGCTACGGGTGAGAAAGTCTCATCGTAGTCAACCCCTTGAACTTGTCGATAACCCTTAGCGACAAGTCGAGCCTTAGATGGTTACATTACCATCCGCGTCCGTCTTCTTCTTAAAGATCCATTTATTTTCTATGGCTCGCCGATCATCGGGAAAGTCAGTCAAAGTCCATACTTCGTTTTCATACATGGATCCTATCTCGGATTGCATGGCTTCAAGCCAAAGTGAATGCGGCAGTCTCTAAAGCATAGCCCCAAAATGAGAGCGGTAGATCGCACCATATCCAATAGAGTGCGATTACGACGTTCGGACACACCATTTCGCTGAGGTGTTCCAGGCGGCGTGAGTTCTGAAACGATTCCACATTTCCTTAAGTGCGTACCAAATTCGTGACTTAAATATTCTCCTCCACGATCTGATCATAGGAACTTTATTTTCCTGTCACGTTGATTCTCAACCTCACTCTGAAATTCCTTGAACTTTTAAAAGGTCTCAGACTTATGTTTCATTAGGTAGACATACCCATATCTACTCAAGTCATCAGTGAGAGTGAGAACATAACGATAGCCTCCGCGAGCCTCAACACTCATTGGACCGCACACATCAGTATGTATGATTTCTAATAAGTTGGTTGCTCGCTCCATTGTTCCGGAGAACGGAGTCTTGGTCATCTTACCCATGAGGCATGGTTCGCATGTGTCAAATGATTCGTAATCAAGAGACTCCAAAAGTCCATCTGCATGGAGCTTCTTCATGCGCTTGACACCAATGTGACCAAGGCGGCAGTGCCACAAGTATGTGGGACTATCGTTATCAACTTTACATCTTTTGATATTCACACTATGAATATGTGTAACATCACGTTCGAGATTCATTAAGAATAAACCATTGACCAGCGGGGCATGACCATAAAACATATCTCTCATATAAATAGAACAACCATTATTCTCGGATTTAAATGAGTAGCCATCTCGAATTAAACGAGATCCTGATACAATGTTCATGCTCAAAGCTGGCACTAAATAACAATTATTGAGGTTTAAAACTAATCCCGTAGGTAAATGTAGAGGTAGCGTGCCGACGGCGATCACATCGACCTTGGAACCATTCCCGACGCGCATCGTCACCTCATCCTTCGCCAGTCTCCGCTTATTCCGCAGCTCCTGTTTTGAGTTACAAATATGAGCAACCGCACCGGTATCAAATACCCAGGATCTACTACGAGTACTGGTAAGGTACACATCAATTACATGTATATCACATATACCTTTGGTGTTGCCGGCCTTCTTGTCTGCTAAGTATTTGGGGCAGTTCCGCTTCCAGTGACCACTTCCCTTGCAATAAAAGCACTCAGTCTCAGGCTTGGGTCCATTCCTTGGCTTCTTCCCGGCAACTGGCTTACCTGGCGCGGCAAGTCCCTTGCCGTCCTTTTTGAAGTTCTTCTTACCCCTGCATATTGAAGTTCATCACAAAGCTCTTGTAGCTCGGTGGAAGCGACTGAAGGATTCTGTCAATGACCGCGCCATCCGGGAGATTAACTCCCAGCTGAGACAAGCGGTTGTGTAACCCAGACATTCTGAGTATGTGCTCACTGATAGAACTATTTTCCTCCATTTTACAACTGAAGAATTTGTCGGAGACTTCATATCTCTCGACCCGGGCATGAGCTTGGAAAACCATTTTCAGCTCTTCGAACATCTCATATGCTCCGTGTTTCTCAAAACGCTTTTGGAGCCCCGGTTCTAAGCTGTAAAGCATGCCGCACTGAACGAGGGAGTAATCATCAGCACGTGATTGCCAAGCGTTCATAACGTCTTGGTTCTCTGGGATGGGTGCTTCACCTAGCGGTGCTTCTAGGACATAATCTTTCTTGGCAGCTATGAGGATGATCCTCAGGTTCCGGACCCAGTCCGTATAGTTGCTGCCATCATCTTTCAGCTTGGTTTTCTCTAGGAACGCGTTGAAGTTGAGGACAACGTGGGCCATTTGATCTACAAGACATATTGTAAAGATTTTAGACTAAGTTCATGATAATTAAGTTCATCTAATCAAATTATTCAATGAACTCCCACTCAGATGACATCCCTCCAGTCATCTAAGTGAAACATGATCCGAGTTAACTAGGCCGTGTCCGATCATCACGTGAGACGGACTAGTCAAGATCGGTTAACATCTTCATGTTGATTGTATCTTCTATACGACTCATGCTCGACCTTTCGGTCTTCCGTGTTCCGAGGCCATGTCTGTACATGCTAGGCTCGTCAAGTCAACCTAAGTGTATTGTGTGTGTTCCGAGGCCATGTCTGTACATGCTAGGCTCGTCAACACCCGTTGTATGCGAACGTTAGAATCTATCACACCCGATCATCACGTGGTGCTTCGAAACAACGAACCTTCGCAACGGTGCACAGTTAGGGGGAACACTTTCTTGAAATTATTATAAGGGATCATCTTACTTACTACCGTCGTTCTAAGCAAATAAGATGTAAAACATGATAAACATCACATGCAATCAAATAGTGACATGATATGGCCAATATCATTTTGCTCCTTTGATCTCCATCTTCGGGGCGCCATGATCATCTTCGTCACCGGCATGACACCATGATCTCCATCATCATGATCTCCATCATCGTGTCTTCATGAAGTTGTCACGCCAACGATTACTTCTACTTCTATGGCTAATGTGTATAGCAATAAAGTAAAGTAATTTACATGGCGTTATTCAATGACACGCAGGTCATACAAAAAATAAGGACAACTCCTATGGCTCCTGCCGGTTGTCATACTCATCGACATGCAAGTCGTGATTCCTATTACAAGAACATGATCAATCTCATACATCACATATATCTCATTCATCACTTCCTTTTGGCATATCACATCACAAGGCACATGCTGCAAAAACAAGTTAGACGTCCTCTAATTGTTGTTGCATGTTTTTACGTGCCTTCTATAGGTTTCTAGCAAGAACATTTCTTATCTACGTAAAACCACAACGTGATATGCCAATTTCTATTTACCCTTCATAAGGACCCTTTTCATCGAATCCATTCCAACTAAAGTGGGAGAGACAGACACCCGCTAGCCACCTTACGCAACTAGTGCATGTCAGTCGGTGGAACCTGTCTCACGTAAGCGTACGTGTAAGGTCGGTCCGGGCCGCTTCATCCCACAATACCGCCGAAACAAGATAAGACTAGTAGTGGCAAGAAAAATTGACAACATCTACGCCCACAACTGCTTTGTGTTCTACTCATGCATAGTAACTACGCATAGGCCTGACTCTGATACCACTGTTGGGGATCGTAGCAGAATTTTAAAATTTTCTACGCATCACCAAGATCCATCTATGGAGTTTACTTGCAACGAGGGGAAAGGAGTGCATCTACATACCCTTGTAGATCGCGAGCGGAAGCGTTCAAGTGAACGGGGTTGATGGAGTCGTACTCGTTGTGATCCAAATCACCGATGACCGAGCGCCGAACGGACGGCACCTCCGCATTCAACACACATACGGAGCAGCGACGTCTCCTCCTTCTCGATCCAGCAAGGGGGAAGGAGAGGTTGATGGAGATCCAGCAGCACAACGGCGTGGTGGTGGAAGTAGCGGGGATCCCGGCAGGGCTTCGCCAAGCGCAAGCGGGAGGGAGAGGTGTCACGGGAGGGAGAGGGAGGCGCCAGGGGTTGTGGTGCTGCTGCCCTCCCTCCCCCCCCCCCACTATATATAGGCCCCCTGGGGGGCGCCGGCCCTGAGATCCTATCTACAAGGGGGGGGGGCAGGGGGGGGAAACTTGCCCCCCAAGTCAGGTGGGGCACCCCCCATCCCCAGGGTTTCCAACCCTAGGCGCAGGGGGAGGCCCATGGGGGCGCCCCAGCCCACTAGGGGCTGGTTCCCTTCCCACTTCAGCCCATGGGGCCCTCCGGGATAGGTGGCCCCACCCGGTGGACCCCCGGGACCCTTCCGGTGGTCCCGGTACAATACTGATAACCCCCGAAACTTTCCCGGTGGCCGAAACTGGACTTCCTATATATAATTCTTCACCTCCCGACCATTCCGGAACTCCTTGTGACGTCCGGGATCTCATTCGGGACTCCGAACAACTTTCGGGTTTCCGCATACTAATATCTCTACAACCCTAGCGTCATCGAACCTTAAGTGTGTAGACCCTACGGGTTCGGGAGACATGCAGACATGACCGAGACGCCTCTCCGGTCAATAACCAACAGCGGGATCTGGATACCCATGTTGGCTCCCACATGTTCCACGATGATCTCATCGGATGAACCACGATGTCGAGGATTCAATCAATCCCGTATACAATTCCCTTTGTCAATCGGTATGTTACTTGCCCGAGATTCGATCGTCGGTATCCCAATACCTTGTTCAATCTCGTTACCGGCAAGTCTCTTTACTCGTACCGTAATGCATGATCCCGTGGCTAACTCCTTAGTCACACTGAGCTCATTATGATGATGCATTACCGAGTGGGCCCAGAGATACCTCTCCGTCATACGGAGTGACAAATCCCAGTCTTGATCCGTGTCAACCCAACAGACACTTTCAGAGATACCTGTAGTGTACCTTTATAGTCACCCAGTTACGTTGTGATGTTTGGTACACCCAAAGCACTCCTACGGCATCCGGGAGTTACACGATCTCATGGTCTAAGGAAAAGATACTTGACATTGGAAAAGCTCTAGCAAACGAACTACACGATCTTTGAGCTATGCTTAGGATTGGGTCTTGTCCATCACATCATTCTCCTAATGATGTGATCCCGTTATCAATGACATCCAATGTCCATAGTCAGGAAACCATGACTATCTGTTGATCAACGAGCTAGTCAACTAGAGGCTTACTAGGGACACGTTGTGGTCTATGTATTCATACATGTATTACGATTTCCGGATAACACAATTATAGCATGAACAATAGACAATTATCATGAACAAAGAAATATAATAATAACCATTTTATTATTGCCTCTAGGGCATATTTCCAACAGAGATGAGGATCGAAGGAGAGCTACCACGACTGATG
Organism: Triticum aestivum; assembly: GCF_018294505.1. Taxonomy (NCBI): domain Eukaryota; kingdom Viridiplantae; phylum Streptophyta; class Magnoliopsida; order Poales; family Poaceae; genus Triticum; species Triticum aestivum. Next base: position 17,930,224 of record NC_057796.1, read on the forward strand.
CCACGACCGATACACAACAAACACACAAACCTTTCCTAACATGCCTTTTTTTATATTTCTTTATGTTCATTTTGGTTTGGTTTTTCCCTCACATTTTTTCCTTATTATGAATTATTTTTAGTTATTTCTTATTAAATTCTTAAACAATTTTCAAATTTGGAATTCACGATTTATTTTTGGATTCATGAGCATTTTCACAAATTCATGAACATTTTTATAAACTCAAAATTATTTTTTATTCCACAAACATTTCCCAAATTGTGAACAGTTTTAAAAAAATATTAATTCCTGAACATTTTTTGAAAATCCACGAATTTGCAAATTCTTGAATATCTTATTAATCCGTATTTTTGAATTCACGATTTTTTCAAATTCATGAATACTTTTTTCAATCTGCAAACGTTTTTTTTAATCCATCATCATTTTTTTAAATTTTGTAATATTTTTTGATTTCATGTGTGCCTATGGCGTCCGTGCGTTTGGGCCAGCCCATAAATCAGGTTGTTGCTCCGGTCACTGTTTTGCCTCAAGAAAAAAACACGAGTCTCTGCTCAGGTTAATCTCAGGAAAAAAACAAGAAAAAAGAAGGGTATGCTCAGGTCGTTGGTCCGGTCCCTTTTTCTTCTTCTTTCGCTGCCCAACTGTATGGACTGGTCCGCCTTTGACTGTTTTTCTTTTTTTATATGGTTTTTTTATGGTTTGTATTTGCTCTGTCTCAAAATATAATACATTTTATCAGTTCAAAGGAGGACGAAGGCGGTACTCCCTCTCTGTCAAAATATAAGACGTCTTTTGAATTTTTTATATAAGAAGTATCGAAAGACATCTTATATTTTGATACGGAGGGAGTATATAACAATTGTGGAATCGTTTGGGAGGTAAAGGCTGTTAAGGGAGCACCCTGTGTACACATGTATAGGCTGTAGTCCAGAGCCGTGTAAGGCCCAGGCCCATGTAACCCTCTACTTCTAGCTTCTTCCTCTCCATACAGAAACTCTGCTTTTGTCTATCTTTCACAATATTGAACAAAGGCGACCAATATCTTTGCAATATCTTTGGGTTGGATGCTTTTGGCGATTTCATTGTCATCCTGTGAAGCTATGCACACTGTTTCCATGTTAAGTTTACATTGTGCATAACCAAAAGGAATGAAATGGAATTACCAAGGGCTTATATTGTGCAACATATATAGGGGCTGTATGCTACTCTTTCGTTAAGCTTATATAATGTAAAGGCACTAGCTGCTCTTTGCTCTTAAAGTTGCACTTCCTACATTTACCAAAGAAGAGCAAGCTTTGAACAGAACTGTTTTTGCAGGTGATAAACAACAATGAGCTGTGAGTGTTACTTACCTCAACCAAAGATGCTCTAATTTTTCATTGTAAATTATATTCAGAGTTGTTTTGACTATCTGAGTTACAAAATATACGTACAGGAATGGTTCGTTAGTGCAGCAGTGTCCAGCCCCTATGTTGCACATTCAGCATCCGTGGTTTGTAGACGTGTTAAGTGAGCCTAGTAAGTGTATGAGACTGGGCCTAGGAAGTGGTGACTGTCGAGTGGAAGGTGATTGAGCTGCAGAACTTGGACCACAATGTTAAGCCTAGATGGAAGTGTTTAGATGAGCCATTACTAGAAAATATAAATCACCTCTGATTCTCTGATTGTTTGTAGGTGGGAGGCTCCTCAGGAAGACAGGAACAATATTTGCTTGGGACCTACGCTCGGCACAGGAGCCAATACCACTCTCTCATGTAGGCCTTGACGAAACAGCACAACCCGTGTGTGAGAGTGAGGTCTGGGAGGTTCTTTTTGGCAACTACACAGAGTCTTCTGATATTATCTCGTCTGTCTCAACAAGAATATCACCTGTGATCATGTGCTAAGAGGATAGAATCCTTGCAATCGTCGAACAAGGTGAGCCTATAGCCAGAAAACTATGTATTAATGTGTCTACTAGTACTGGCTTTTTCATGCAAATTGCTTAAGATATGACAATTTTTATCACCAGATGAGAGGCCTGTTGAATTTCTTGTCGAGCCCTGTGCTATCAACTCCTTTGATATTGATCCTTAGAACCCTTTGGTAAGTTTTTCTGTCTGCTCCAGGTTGAAAAATAGCAAGTTTTTTCTTATTTCTTGAACTTATTTTAATTTGCGCCGTGGAATGGGAATCGATTTGGTGAGCTGAAACGTGGAAGGGATGCAATGGCAGAAGAATGAATATTTTTACTCTCCGACAATTTTATCGAATTTCCATGCATAATTTCCTGTAATTGTGTGTAATTACTCGAGGAATCAGGGTAAGCATCTTCCAAGGACACCAACATGCTATCCTTTTGTTGCTCATCAGCTACGAATGATGGAAGAGACGTGCTGGGCGTATATTTCATCCGCCGCTTTGCGTTAACTTGCCCATGCTGCTGTACCTTGGTGCATGACAGATGATTTGAAGAAACTTTATTGTCATTGTAATACTTATTATTATACTCTGGGCCATGCGTAGCTGTGTATTTGTGTTTGTATAGATTGACTACACAAAAGTAACAAATTCTTTTGGCTTTGAACACGATTTTGGACCAAACTGGTCGAGGCTATAACCGTTTAATTTTGTTTTGGTTGGGATGCGCCTGTGCCAAGCAATAGTGCAACACTTAGACGACGCTTGAGAACTGCTATACATAGGCAGATTCTCCCCCACAAAAAATTAACTTAATATCTCATGAATTCGTAAATCCGTGCATCAGATATTAAACTGATAAGAACAGATACTACACTTGATCTTAGCCAAGAGGCCGAGAAAGGTATGCTTTGATTGGTGTCCTTGGGTCTGGTTTTATTGCTTCCTAAGCCGCCTAATCTCAGGTGCCAAAGCGGTACGGGATTATTCCAACAAGGCGAAGCTACTACGTATTCCAGAAATATATACAATACCAAAAATAAAAAACCGAGTCGTATCTTACGTTGGTTGGCCCGCGCCAACCAGCGATACAGGCCGGATAGGTGAACCTGCCTGTCCGTATGCGCGCTTCATGGGGGGGTCGGAAGCCCAACAAGAAGATGATGGCCCACATGCTCCATGGCCCTTTGTCATCGCTGATCTTAATATATAATGGGAATATAGCCGGAGTCTGCTTTCTACACTCTTGAACTTGAACTCAGCGAATGGAGAGATTTCTTCTCTGTACAGACTACTAAAAACAGAATTTCGTTTTACTGCTCGAGCTCCATGAAGCTCGTTTTTTCCTTCTTAAAAGAACTCAAAATAATTTTTTCAATTTCAACAAATTCTGGAAAAAAAAATACACATCGTCATACGGATGTATACTGCACGTGTGCAAATTTTCATGAGAACAAAACACTGACACCTGAGCTACAGGAAAAATAACAAATTAGTGATTTTGAGAAAATACATTGACACCTGAGCTATAAAACTATGAGATAAGGGTTTAGGGTTTAGGAACTTATGCACGTTTCATCAAGATTTTAGAAAAATATATATTATATCTATAATACCAAATTTGTATAATTAGAACCGTCATAAAATGTATTTCCCTATTTTATTTATTCCTACTTGAAAAGAAAGGTGAAGGTGAACCAACCTGTGGTTGGACATGCCGGTTCAGATTCTTGAAGGTGCTCATAAGGATAGGATGTGCGTGTGTGCGTTCATAGGGGTGGGTGAGTGGATGCGCGTATGTATGAGGGTTGATGCCCCGGCGCCGGCGCGTACCAAACTTATAATCAACGGCATAGAAGGGTAGCTTGAGCGCGTCGACCAAATTAACGTACAATCTTCGGCAAATTCGTTGCAAGAGATGGAAGATCATAGCCCATTTTCCTTAGCCTAAAAGCTACGGCTGACCCTCATCAGAAAGAATAAAAATAAATGATACGGCTGTTTTTTTTTTTGAGGGGAATGCTACGGCTGTTTGTCTAGCACGAGAAGCGAAATCAAATCCGTTGGCCCGAATTCTCCGGTCCGCCCGAAGGAAACGCAACGACGCGTTCCATTTTTCCAGAAAGAAACGCGCCGCAGTCCCTCCCCCTCGAAGACTCCGCGGCCGGGTCCCCCACGTCAGCCGCCGCCGGCCGCCATTGACTGCCCCCCCGCCCGCCGAATCCCAGCCGTCCGCGCACCCCCACCGCCCCTCCTAAAACCGCGTCCTCGTCTTGCTCCGTCCCTGACTCCGCCCCCCTCAAGAACCCCCGCCGATCGACCGTCTTCTTGAATCTTGGATCGCTCTCCGGCCGGCCATGTCGATCCGGAAGGCGCTGGGCGCGGTCAAGGACCAGGCCACCATCGGCATCGCCAAGGTGTCCAGCGCGGTGGCGCCGGACCTGGACGTGGCGATCGTGCGCGCCACGGCGCACGACGACGGCGCCCCCGACGAGCGCCACGTGCAGGAGGTGCTCCGCCTCACCTCCGGCTCGTCCAGGGTCCAGGTCGCCGCCTGCGTCGCCACCGTGTCGCGCCGCCTCGCCAGGACCCGCGACTACGTCGTCACCGCCAAGTGCCTCGCGCTGCTCCACCGCCTCGTGGCCGACGGCGACCCGCACTTCCGCCACGAGCTCGTCCGCCCCGCTGTCTCCGCGGGCCGACGTGGTGGTGGTGCCGCGCCCGTGCTCGCCGCGCTCTCCGACTTCCGCGACGAGGCGCACTCCGCGTCCTGGGACCACTCCGCCTTCGTGCGCGCCTACGCGCTCTACCTCGACGACCGCGTCCGCTTCCTCCTCGCCCTCCTCCCCGCGCCCCGCACCGTGCGCTTCGCCGACCACGACGGGTTCGGCTACGGTGGCCGCGCCGCCGGGGGCGCCTCGCCGCCTCCGGACATGACGGTCTCGGTGCACGACATGGACGTCGAGGGGCTCCTGGCGCGCGGGCAGCAGCTGCGCCAGCTCATCGACCGCTTCCTCGCCTGCCGCCCCACCGGGGCCGCCAGGCGCAGCCGCGTCGTGCTCGCCACGCTCTGGCCCGTCGTCAAGGAGAGCGCCAGGCTCTACGAGGACGTGGCCGTCGTGCTCGCCGTCCTGCTCGACCGCTTCTTCGACATGGAGTACCCCGACTGCGTCAAGGCCTTCGAGGCGCACGTCAGCACCGCCAGGCTCGTCGACGACCTCCTCGCCTTCTACTCGTGGTGCGACGACGCCGGCGTCGCGCGCTCCTCCGACTTCCCCGAGGTCAAGCGCATCGACGACAAGCTCCTCGAGACGCTCGAGCAGTTCGTGCGGGAGCGCGGCAGGGCAGGCCAGAACTCGCCGCCGCCGCTACAGCTTCAGCACGCTGTTCAAGAAGCTTCCCCGAGCGAGGACGAACACCACCAAGCAGAGTACGACATGAACGGCATCAAGGCGCTCCCGGCCCCAGAGCACGCCAACGCTGCGACGGTTGCGCGGTCAGAGCCGGCGAAAGCTAGCGCCCGGCCGGTGGCCAGGGTACCTGATCAGACTAGTGACCTGGTGGACCTCAGGGAGTCCGCGGCAGGAGCCGACGAGCAGGGGAACAAGCTGGCGCTCGCGCTCTTCTCGGAGCCGCCACAGTCCGCGAACGGCAGCTGGGTGGCGTTCCCGTCCGACGACGGCGCCCCCAAGGCGGCGACGACCTCCGCGTGGCAGACGCCGGCGGCCGAGCCGGGGAAGGCCGATTGGGAGCTGGCCCTGGTGGAGACGGCGAGCAGCCTGTCGCGCCAGACCGCGGCGCTGGGCGGCGGCATGGACCCGCTCCTCCTGCACGGGATGTACGACCAGGGCGCCGTCCGGCAGCACGCGCGCGCGCAGGCCGCGTCCGGGAGCGCGAGCAGCGTGGCGCTCCCTGGCGCGCCCGCCACCCACATCCTGGCGCTCCCGGGCCCCGACGGCGCGGTCGGCGGCGACCCGTTCGCGGCCTCGCTGGCCGTGCCGCCGCCGTCCTACGTGCAGATGGCCGAGATGGAGCGGAAGCAGGAGCTGCTGGCGCAGGAGCAGAGGATGTGGGCGCAGTACCGGCAGGGCGGGATGCAGGGGCAGGCCGGCCTCAACGGGCTCGCCGTCGGCGGCGGCGGGAGCGCGTTCGCGTCCAACACCTCCGTGCCGATGCCCATGGCCTACCACGGAGCCGGCGGGTACTACTACTAGCTCCTCCTCCTCCTCCTCCTCGAGCCGAGCAGCCTCTGCTCGTTCCTGATTGATCGTTGAGCTTTTATCTGTGAATAATAATACTCTGATCGTGATTTGCCACCAGAAAAACTGTAATCCGAATTGATTTGATCCTGCTCGGACGCTGAGGTAACCATGGCGATTGAGAATTTGAGATTAATGGTGAAAAATATACGGTGCAATAGTAAACTACTGATAAGAAATCTGTTGTTTTCCCCTTGAGATTGATTGTTCATTCATCCTTGATTTTTGGAATTTGCTGCCGTACGAAATTTTCATGCAAGTTTGTCACTGTTTTGATAGTGATGTCTCATGGTGATTTGGTTTGGTGCATGCTAAAACTGAATGGTATATTGAAATCCAGGTTTGGGTCATGCATGACGCAGTGTATAACCTGATGAGAATATATATGCTGCAGTACGGTTCGTTCAAAGAATATAATAACCTGATGAAAATATGCTGCAGTAATGTCTGTTTCTTCACATCACAGAATAAAAAGATGATGACATTATGCTGCAGTGCAGTTTCTTCAGTCAAAGAATAATAGGCTGAAATGAAATATTTCAGACGGCAGAAATATATTTCAAGCATTAATTGAGTGTGATTTACAAGGTACTCCCTCCGTTCCAAAATAGATGACCCAACTTTGTACTAAAGTTACTACAAAGTTGGGTCATTTATTTTGAAACGGAGGGAGTATATATGTTTATAGTACTCTTAGGACAGGATTACAACATGGGAGAAACATGGAGGTCAGTCCGCTTCAAATATGAAGCATGTATTCCCACAATGCAATGGAGTTGGGGGTTCTCATATCGATTCGATCTGATCCGCATGAATCAGTCTTTCCACATAGGCCAATCCTATTTCTCAAGAAGAAGAAAAGAAAACCTATCTTTGCTTGACATGTGGCAGTATTAGGAGGCACTCGGGAAGAAAAACTGAGAGCTTGTAGCATCTCAGGCAGATGCCATAAAAGCTACTCCCTCTGTAAAGAAATATAAGAGCATTTAGATCACTAAAGTATTTGATCTAAACGCTCTTATATTTGTTTACAGCCCATGCCAATTCCAATGATTTGTTGAGTTTTGGACCACACCATCGTGCCAATAGGAGAAGGAAGATGCGAAGAACTCATTTTGAAGAACAAGTGTCCAAACCATGGCCTGTGAAGTACGAATTCACCTACTTTCTCGATTCCATTTTCGCGTGTGTACATCGCGCTCGATGAGCCTTTATCCATTTACTTTTGTGGAGCCTTTATCCATTTACTTTTGTGGATCATCTATTCTAGGCCCTAGCTAGCTGATGTACATCCTCTAGTGGTGAGAGTCGTTGGTGGCCACGTGAAAGGGAGAAAAAAAGAAAGAAGTAAGAAGGAAGAAGAAGATGAAGAGAACTTTTGTTCGAGTTGGTTTGACGAATTAAGTTTACCGATCTGCTAGATGAAGAGAAGTTTAACCCCTTAAATAAATTAAAATCTTAGCATAAGACATATTTTTTCGAAAAGGAGGATAACCCCCGGCCTCTGCATCTGGGCGATGCATGAAGCCGTTTTATTAATTATTCACAAAACCATACAAAGTAATACATCAATAAGCCTGAAGCCACCATTCATCGCAACATCTGTCGCAACTCATAACCACTTGATGAAGGGGTGCCGAAAGTCCGAGTCGAATACCAAACAGACCTCGCACCAAAAACTAACATGTAAAGCTGGAGGCCCCAGCCAAGCCACAATGCCAGGTCTGGGGCACATACCGGTCCGGCGCACTCTCAGCGGGCACCGCACTCGCACGCTGCAGAGGTCGTTACCACCGTCTTCCATCGATCCATCGTCAGAGCAGGTACTAAGGCATCGACCTTGCCGGACCTATCGTCGATGCCACCATGATGCCAGACTGTGCTCACGCCCTGCGCGAGCCCATCATCTCACGCCTGTCACCGAGACCCCGCCGCGCCAGGCCGCCGAGACTCACCGTCGTCGACACAGTAGATGTACACCGCTCCACTCCCTGCGTCCTCCATCCAGCAGCTGCTCCAAAACAATGCCCTCATGATTATAGGATAGGGGATCTGCTGGAAACGCTTTTACAATATCTGAAGGCAGAGGTGCATCGAACAAGGCAACATGCCAGAATGAAAAGGCTTTGTTTGTGCATGGCATGTATACTCTGCAGATCACTATCCAAGTTTTGTATGTATGACAGAAATTATAATGCATTGACTACATGCGAATAGCAGTGCATGGGCTACATGCAAATGGCAGGAGAAGAGGCGATGCCACACGGATTAAGACCCCTGTGATTGTGAAGGCTTGTTTTGTTCGGTTCCTAGCTTAAATTCAAGGAAGTGATGCAAATATTTTAAGTGGTTCTGTCTGGATGTATGCATGTATCCTGCGCGAGAGATATTGGGGCATGAGGATGCATGTTCCAGTTTCTTTGGAGATTGAAGGATAATATTTTCGTTGGAGCAGTACATATCATGAAGTTGCGGTAAAAAGTCTCGGAAGGACAATTAGTCACAAATTGCATTAAATAGCTTTGTATTTTTCATCTATTAGTAGTCTTTGTTTTCTTAATACAAACTGATATGCAATTCGATGAGCAATTGAGAGAAAAAAACTTACATTGATGGCATAAGCGATTATTTAGAAAATATACTGTACATTTTCATCTATGAGGATAACTATTTATTAGTAGCATTTTTTTCTTCAAAATGCAAGGTAGTCTTACTTGATGAGAAAAATCCTCTAACAAACTAGAAATCATATCCAGTATAGGAATTTAGCCACAATAAAACAACAAGAAATTAATCCCCCTCGACACACCTTTTCATAGGAAAACAATGATTCTTGTATTACGTAAAAACTTATCAAACACAAGAAAACAATATCTCGTCAAACCACAAATAGAAACCCGGGTGCCAATGCACCAATGTAAAAGACAAAAGAAAACACAAATGTGAAATAGTCTAGTATATAATGTTCCAGCACTATTTTTCTAATTAAAGTCTAAACTCACCAACAATAATCTATGAAATATTTGCCTTAGCCTGATGAAGTCGTGGGCTTCTTCGAATCGTTTTTGAAAAAAGAGACTTCTTTGTTTTTTTTCTCTTTTGCAATAAAGTCAATGCACTTGTCCTTCAACTCGAGGCAATTGTACATGTCAGCGCAAGCTTGAATATCCGTAACTGTATCCATTGACACATTATCCCATAACTTTTTGGCACACATAAGCTTTAGCCGGTCTAGTGCGTACCGATCTGCAGCGGCAAGTAAATCAAATAATACCTCATTGGACGGGTTATCCTCTGTAGTAGGAAACTCATCCGTGTATATGAACCGAAGCATACGTTTGAATATTGAAGGTGTGATATCGTGCAGTGTGATGGATGCCATTGTCGCTTCGGCCATGGACCCAAAAAGCTCTGCCTTGAAGACAGGTGAGCGGGCTGCAAGAATAGCTCGGTTCACGGGGAATGTCTCGCCGTGGACGGTAAACGACACGTCTGTCCCATATGCCTGATCCAGTAAGGAGCCGAGATGGTTCTTGATGTCGGATGGCGGCACGGTGACAGGGGTAGTATCACGCGTGACCATGATGGTGCATACGAACGTGACGTGCCCATCAATAACATAGGTTTCCTCCAGGTCCTTTCTTGCCACAAACCGATTCCATCCCCACTCATCGAGGTAGTCAGGGGCGCCCATGATTGTGAACTCATGAAGGTAAGTTTTCACTCGTATTTCTGATGGCTTGTCATCTCTATCCTTTATCAAGGCGATGAAGGTGGCGCGTACCCTTCCGGAATCACTCATGTGCCTAAGGTAGATGGAAACATAATTTCCCATGTCATCCTTGGAGTACCCTACCGGTCCGCGCGGGTAGCAGTCAATCCTCCACTGGTGTTGGCCGACGGTGAAGAGCTCAGAGCAGACGACATCGTCGATGCCAAGGTGCTTGACTTGCTCGTAGTCTACCCTGAAGTGGAGGGAAGCAGAATCCACACTAGTGGTGGTCGTCGAGGCCGGCAGTACCGGAGTTCGGGAGATTCCTTTACTCACTGTATGATCAAATCCAACAAGGGTTAAGTACATCGGTTCTCAGACCGCGAGATCGAAAGAAAAGTATACACAGTAGAAGATCCAAACGAGAGGGCACCCACTGGCTGGCTAGAGTCTCCGGAGTTGGCGGCGGCGAACGGTGGTTCCGGCCGTACTAGCGGCCGCAGTCCTTGCCGGAGCCGTCGTACACCGGATGTGCGGTCGCCTGTTCGCCTCTCGTGGGTCTCCTGGGTGCCTAGCTAGGGTTCGATCTACTACCGTCCCCAACGTATTGCGCTTTTTCTCCAGAGGTGCATGCTGTTATTTAGTACCACACGCGATCAGACCATTTATCGTTAAGAATCTTTCCGTTTGTTCCCATGTATATCTCTATCTGTCATGTATACGAGATAACAGGCACGTCACATGTGTGGCTAATTTCCAGGGAGCAGTTATCCCACACTTATACGAACGTCTCGGGCCTATCCAACGATCGAAACTGTTCAAGATTCGTGCATGTATGTTCTGCACTTTGACCCTTGCATGGTTGGCATGGCACCGTGAGGTCTTTGCCATTTTTTTTTTCTCTTTTTGAAATGTTGCCTTTCTTTTTTAGACAAGTGAGAGAATTGCCTACCACAAGTAGGAGCATCAACAACCGGATCCCTCGTACCAAACACACGGGCGGGCTGCCCAGTCACTATCCACTGGTAGAAAAAGGGTCAAATGTTCAGCTCATTAGTCTTGGTTCGTATTTGAGCCGGCACTAATGTGATCATTAGTGCCGGTTCCAACGGTTAGGCGGGCCGCTCTCATTAGTAGCGGTTCGTGGCGAACCTTTAGCACCGGTTCGTGCCACGAACCGGTACTAAAGAGAGTGGTGGCAGGATGTTGCCAGTCTGGGGCCCTGCAGCACCTTTAGTACCGGTTCGTGGCACGAACGGTGCTAAAGGTCGTCCTATATAAACCCTTCGTCGACTCCGCGCCGCCCCCGTCCCCTCCGCGTCGTCCCCGTAGACTCCGCGCCGCCCCGTGGCCGGCCCGTCCCCATCGCCGCACCGCACCGGCCCGTCGCCGTCCCCTCGCCTCGCCGTCGCCGTCGCCGTCGCCGTCGCCGTCACTGTCGCTTCGACCTCGCCCGCGCTGTGAGCCCCTCTCCCCCCTCTCCTCCCTCCAATCGAAGCCGCCGCGCCGTAGGTGCACACACGCGCACATAGACACACAATTTTTCTGTTTTAGCTATATAGATGTTTTTCTTTTTTTACTTCTTAGTTTTTTCTATTTTTTTTGTCTTTATACAAAGGTTTTAGATGAATTAATTAATTAGATTAGATTAATGTCAAAGGTTTTAGATGAATTAATTAATTAGATACTTTTAGTTCTAGATATATTAATGTTATAGAAATGTTAGTTATATATATGTTATAAATTTTAGAAATGTTAGTTTTAGCTAGATGAATTAGATTAATTTCAAATTATTAGACGACGATCGATGTTTTTTTAGTTTCTTATAATTTTAGTTATAGAAATTTAGAATTTGCATATAAGAAATCACAATCCAATCATTTAAAAAATGTTACTTTTGCGGCATATAGTATTTGTTCTCGACGATGCCCGGCCCGCATCCTCGCCGTCGACCCGTTCGCGACGATGTCCTGCTTCAGAGGACCCATGTCCGGGACTGGGCTCCGCCGGGCTGGCATTGGGAGGCGCTACCTTCAGGGGCTCGCCGCTTGGTGAGGAACCCGGCCCCGGGTCCCGTCGTCGACCCTGAGCTCCTTTGGTGGCGTTTGCGTGGGCCACTTTCGGTGTGAAGGGAGCCGGCCCCACCGGAGGTGGTGCGTCGCCGTGTCAGGGAGGAGGACGAGCACGTCCGTCGCTACATGGCTGCTATGGATGTCAGGTTCTCCAATACCTGGCAGGTTCTTTGGGGAGATGACCGGAGCTACGATCCTGTGATGGTTCCTTCTCTTTGGGTGTCCACCGCCCGCGCCTCAGGAACCGCGAGTGGCCTAGATTATTCTGTAGTATTCGATCTTTATTAGCTAGCTAGCTAGTGATGTATTTGATATATAATATTCGAGACGATGTATTCGAGATTATATATATTATTCGAGATGATATATTCGAGATTATATATACTATTCGAGACGATGTATTCGAGATTATATATTATTGGAGACGATGTATTCGAGATTATATATTATTCAAGACGATGCATATTATGTACTATGATTCAGTTTTTCCTTATTGATTGCATGCATGCATTGTAATTTGAATACTAAATTGTTTTATATTTCTTCTGGATTGGTTAAATAAAAGCTATGGCGGACAATACCGCCAGAGAGGGAGAAGAGACCCTGTTCGAGATCATACGCTCCCCTCGCGGGCCATATGATCAGAATGAAGAAGATGACGACTCCCAATATCTGAACAATACCGGGGAGGGTGATGATATGATATTCGATCGTCGCGACCGAATTGATAAAGTCATGAACTATGATTATAATGACGTCAAAAATGTTGATCTTGAAATAACAGAGACCGGCGAGGTATATTTATATAAGAAGGCATCTGGTGATCATCATCACATGTTTTTAATGATTTGAAGATACATTAACGAATCGATCTTTCTTCTTTCAGCCCTCCGGATCGAGCAAATCTTCTACAGGCAGCAGGAAAGTGCAAGGCACGGGCAAAAACTGAAGGAGGGCGTAAAGTACAACATCGATGCCATCAGAACAGATGGCGAACCACTAGCGCCTAAGAACATTGCGAACAAGTTCGTTCGTCAGTGCGGAGTTCTTGTGAAGGACCAACTCCCGATCTCCCTTCAAGAATGGAAAGAGCCAGCAAAGAAACGTCCATTTCTTACTTTTGTCGATGACAGAGTAAAATCTCTGCTTTGGGAAAAACTCATGGAACATTTCACCCTATCAGATCATTTCACAGATGCAGATGTGCAGAAAGTCAAGGACGCTGCTCTTAGGAATATGGCAATTGCATTCAACAACCACAAGAAAACTATATGGGCCAACTACGTCAAAGGAGGAAAGAAGACTCCAGAATTCCAGGGAACACCGGAGAAGCAAAGAGAACACTGGCCCGCTTTCGTGTTTCAAGGAATCAAAATTATCTAAGGAACGGTCGAGAAAAAACAAGGCCAATGCCGCAAAAAAGGAGCAGTACCATAGGCTGGGTCCAGGTGGCTACAGGGTGGCAATGCCTAAATGGGATAAGTCCGAGCAAGAGATGCTGGATGCAGAGGTCACTCCAGTTACTAAGAGCTGGCCCCCACGTGCAGAACTTGGTTCCATGCGCATGGGGGGTCATTGGACCCGAAGATAGGCCAGGTTTCGAAAAGGCATTTCTTAAAGGAGCCGAAGATAAGTTACTTGATGCAATAGAAGATGCTCGAAAGGGGGTGTTCACGCCCAACAGAGAGAACGACGAGCTTACGCGCGCCCTGGAAAATCCTGAACAGCCGGGAAGAACACAAGGCAAGGGCGTTGTTCCATGGTATGAGGGCTTTTCGGACTGGAACGCCGACTACAGAAGCCGTGCAAGAAGGAAGATGGAGGAGGATAAGAAGAGGAAGCTGGAGGAGGAGCAGAGGAAGCAGGAAGCAGAACGCCTTCAAGGCCTAGAATCAGCGCACGCGGACTTGGCACTCAAATTCCAGCGGCAGCAGCAGCAGATCGACTCACTTAGCCAGAAAGGGGGTCTCAGCAGCGGCAGCAGCTAGCGGATGATCCAACATTGGATAGCACCGTGGGTTCCGCCCCAGGCGACGCAGATACCCTGTGGATGACATCATGGAGAACACTAACTGTGAGCTACACTTAAAAATGAAGAACATATCCATGAAGGTGGCGGACGTCGTTTCTTATACAAATCACCGTGAAGCAACCTTCCATTGCAACCCGATTCCAGCCGGCTATGCTCGTGTCGTGGTCGATGAGATGGTGGACCAATATTCGGGGCTAGAGCTTGACATTCGTGGAGGTGACGAGGAGCACACACTGGGAGAGGCCATACATCCTATCATCCTATGGAGAAAGGATTGCATCATCTTTCGAAGGCCACCGACACCGCGTCAGCCGACTCCTCCTCAAGGTCCGCCACCGCGTCAGGCCACTCCTCTTGCTTCAACTCAGCCAACGCGTCATGCCACTCCTCCTCCTCCAAGTCCGGCACAGCGTCAGGCCACTCCTCCTGCTTCAAGTCTGGCACAGCGTCAGGCCACTCCTCCCGCTTCAAGTCTGCCAACGCGTCAGGACACTCCTCCTCCAAGTACGACACTGCATCAGGCCACTCCTCCTGCTCCAACTCAGCCACGTCAGCCGTCTCCGCTGCCTCAGCAATCGCGGAAGAGAGCCGCCGCAGCGATGGTGCGTAGCGGTACAAGTCGAGGTAGTATAGGAGGTACAGGCGGAGGCAAGTGATTTCACTATGGTCCAAGCCTCGCGCCTCTTTCGAAGAGGCCTTACGACATGACCGAGGCGGAAAATGAAGCTGAAGTGAGGGCCCAATTGGACGCCCATTTTGGACTGAAACCGCCACCGCCGTCAAAGGAGAAAGTGGCCGATAAAGTCGTTGACCACTTTATTCGTATGGCTGAACCACCGGCTCCCAAGCCTGTTGACTCGGACTATGAGCGCCAAATCAGGAAGGCACATCGAGCACGACAAAAGAAGGAGTCGAGATCGAGCTCGAGCCAAGCAGCTGGCAAAAAATGCGGGAAAACCGTTCCCCGGCTGGGAGAACAGGCGGCACAATCGATCCCCCGCTTGTTGTACCAACACATGAGAGTACCGGCGCCGGTCAGCTGGTAATAACCGACGAGCATAGAAGGCATGCTAAAGAGCTCGGTATCACTGTTGGACAATTCCTCGAGATTGAGCCCATGTCTCCGCTTAGAGAGGAGGACATAAAACGGAAATATGTCCGCGGCGAACCTTTGGTCGAGCCTGAGGAGGTGAAGAACCTCCCAACGAGAATGTATGAATTGCATGACTGGTACATGAAAATTACCAAGCGTTCCAATCGAGAGTCCCTCATGGTGAACGTCAAGGAAGAGCATTACTTCCATAAGCTAGCTCTCTCCGTTGAGTATTCAGAACTATTTCAGTTATTCAATCAAGAAGCACTCGACAAATCTCTCGTCAGTTGCTATTGTCTGTAAGTGATTTTTTTCTGTAATTTAAGTCTCAAGCTAGCTGTAGTGCTCATTGATCGATCATTACCTATAATTATCCTTACTATATTCTTTTCTGTGGTATTATGCAGGATGAAGATGTATGAAATGAAAAAAGCTGGACGCTATGACATTGGGTCATTGACCCAAATACCATTAATGAAGAGACATGGACATTGGAATGGTAGAAAGCAGATGTAGAGAAAAAACATGCTAGAGTTGTTGAAGCACCTCAATACCAATGGAGATATACTACTTCCTTACAACTTCCTGTGAGTCACACTGTCTTGTACTACAAATTCTGTTTTTGCTTACTAGCTAGCTAGATGTTAATAATTAAGTGTATAGGGTTTAGGGTAGTTGATGAGTGTTATGCACATGCGTGCTTAATTAAGACATGCAAACGTGTGCGCATGCAGTTACCACTGGATCTTGTTAATCATTAAAGTTGAAGAAGGAACAGTTGAAGTACTGGACTCACTACTTAAAAAACAAAGCGACTACTCAATCTTGAAGGGGATAGTCGGCTAGGCTTGCGAAAAGTTCATCAACGTGACTCCAAGCCAATGGAAAAAAAAGTTGTATTGGTTTCTACCCAAGTTAGTAATTAAGTAGTACTAGCTAGATATCATCTCTTTAATTCTTGTTTCAATACCATTAATTATCATGCTTGATTAATTTTTAACTGATTAAATTCTATTCTCGTAAAGGCCCTGAAGCAGGCGCCGGGGACTGAAGTGTGTGCATACTACATTTGCGAGAACATTCGTATGATGGCGTCCAAAAGGAGCAAATCTGATAGACAGCTATGGGTACGTTTGCCAGAAAACTATTCAGAATTTTTACATCATTATCAATATCTAATTACACAACTAATACATGCATATTGGTCTCCTTTAGAAAAGTTCAATGAGATGCGGGATAAGCTCCTACCAACGGAACACATACGAGCACTTCAAGAGGAATAGCGGGAATTTTGCTCGACCAGGTCATAGATCCCAAAGGAGAATACCATTATCCGCTACCGCCCCCATGAACCACTCCAAATTGTCATCGTGCTCCGAAGGCACCAAGGCAAATGCCACTGGCTCCAAAGGCAACATGTAGGAGAAATTGTATATATATACATGTGTATGTGTGAATGGTGGTTGTG